>NC_054377.1:100267503-100467503 GCF_017654675.1 Xenopus laevis | reverse complement strand
AATTTTTGTCCCTCTTTTTGCTTCCAAAATGTTGGGAGATATGATAGAGCAACCCACAAACCTTCTCATCTTGTGCTCAGTGCTGCAAAACAAGCCATCAGAACATCACAGCCCACCTCTGCACTGGACAGCACAGACAAAAAGATGTCTTCACCAAACACAGCTTTGTTAAAATAGAAACTTTAAATAATAGGCAAAATATACCCCCAAAATGAATACTCGAATAACAAGTAATTATTGCCCTTTTACATCTCTTGCCTTGAACAACCATTTTGTGATGGTCTGTGTGCTGTCTCAGAGATCACCTGACCGGAAATACTACAATTGTAACTGTAACAGGAAGAAGTGTGGAAGCAAAATAACTCTGTCTGTTAATTGGCTCATGTGATCTAACATGTGTGGTTTGTTTGTGTACACCGTGAATCCTACAATCCCAAGGGGTGGCCCTTATATATGGCCCTTATATATTATTAGGAAAATGGTTTATTTACATCAGTGATCTCCAACCAGTAGCTTGTGAGCAACATATTGCTCTCCAACCCCTTGGATGTTGCTCTCAGGGTCCTCAAAGCAGGTGCTATTTTTGAATTCCAGGCTTGGAAGCAAGTTTTAATTGAATAAAAATGAAGTATAGTGCCAAGTACAGCCTCCTGTAGGCTGCCAGTCCACATAGAGGCTACTAGATAGCCAATCACAGCCCTTATTTTGCACCCCTGGGACATTTTTATGTTTGTGTTGCTCCCCAACTCTTTTGTACATTTACATGAAGCTGTTTTATTTTTATAGAGACCTACATTGTTTGAGAGGTGTAATTAAGTAAGGGGACTGGCATTTCTGGGACATATTTCTACAGCCAGATTATTATTTTTGTTTATGGGGATGCTAACGGTGGCCAAACAATGCTGATAAAAGCTGCCAACCAGGTCTTTCTGGACTGAGTTTACAGCTTATTGGCACGTGTCTATGGGCTGTACCATCCTATATCTGTCTACAAATAGGGCAGATATCGATTGGGCAGGTTTGAAAGTTCTGGACAAGGACTGCATCACCTTGTTGATGCAGTCCTCACCATGACAACGGTCTGCATTCTCATTGTTGTGATATGCTTACTGCTTTTCATTCTATTCTACAATACCCTCTATGCAACAACATTTTCTCAGTTTGTCATTTCTTTATGTTTTATTATTTGCTCTTTCCCACTGCAGCCCTAGGAACCTCTAGTGCTTATTCCTAATTAAATTATTATTATATTATTGCCCTTGCCAATTGGCCTATAAGGCTAATTTACAAACATGCAAAATGTAAAAAATGTATGCAAATAAGATTGCTTGTACCCACAATGCAGTGTTTTTCTCCTAATCAAAACCATATTGCAGATGCCTGCACAACCTGTAGATTGTACACTCTTGTGAGCATGGTCCTCTGATCCTATTTTTAATTCTGTAACCCTTGTTTGTTACATTTTTTTGTAAGCCCCCTGTTTGTCATAATGGCATTGCTTTCTACAGCCAATTTTATCATCTACAAATACCACAAGGCCCTTTTCCATAATGGATTTGCCTAGTGCAGTCCCATTAAAGGACCAGTAACATCAAAAAAAAAATTAAAAAAATAAATCTGTTTGTATAAAACAAACTTTCCTCTTAAAGGGCACCAATCATGACCAAAATCATTTACTAAGTAAATACACTATGTGAAAGTTCAAGAAATCCGATTTTTAAAACAGTTAGAATTGTTTGTATAATGTAAATGATCAGCTCACTATTCCTTCTGCAAGATCTCCCCTATCTCCCCTGCAGTTCTAGTGAGGGAGGCATCTTGGACTTCACTGGCTCCTCCTACCTATATCTTCCCAGCCAACTGTAGCTCTGAAATCTCGCACATGCTCAGTTCAAATTCCTTGTTTGCTTATCAACCCTTCTAAGCTATTTTCAAATCAGCCAAACCTGTGTGTTAGCTGCTGTACAGTAGTGCTGCCACCTGCTGGAAGTTAGCAGGTGGCAGCACTTCTAGTGGATACTTCTAGTGGAGGAGTTTACTAAAACAAGGCATTCTGGGTAGAATACTCAAAGCAGTGTTACAATCTGAGCATGCTCCTGAAATTTGCACATTAGAGTCTCAATATGGCCTCCCTCAGTGAAAGAACCCATTTGACAAAGTAAGGGATTTTTTTAAAACCTGCAGTTTTTTTAAAAAACTATATATGTAGTTTGATTAAACGTGTTTAGCTTGTACTGGTCAGATTGTTAATATGTGTTTGATTTTGGCTGTGATAGGTGCCCTTTAAGAAAAGTGACACTGCGACGATCCACCATGCAACGCTCAATTTCTCCTCCCTGCCTTCTATAAGAGATAGCCAAGGAGGAGAAATTGAGCGTGGCGCGATGTATCGTCGCCCTGTCGCCTTTTCTGAAGAGGAGCGCAAGTGGAGTTTCGGTAAAGGAAAACTATACCCCCAAACAATGTAGGTCTCTCTAAAAAGATAATGCATAAAACAGCTCATGTGTAAAACCCTGCTTCATGCAAAAAAAACATTTTCATAATAAAACACTTTTTTTAGTAGTATGTTCCATTGGGTAATCATAAATAGAAAATTGGGATCGTACGATTCACTGTGCACACAAACAAACCAACAAACCATACTTATTAGGTAATAAAATCACAAAAGGATATATTAAGGTCTTGAATAGTTTGCTTCTTCTGCCGGTTTCAGAGATGTCTGTTCTCCTTCAGACTTGCAATCGATATTTGTCAGAATTGTAGAAGAAACCAGCGCTCATAGCACGAAGTTTTGGACAAGGGGAAAATGGCAAAAATAGTAATATAGTGTAGTACTTCTTATGATATGACACACCACTTAGTGCATAGGAAAAACTGATATCTTGTATAGGTGCCTTTAACCCTCTACTCATCCACACTGTGCACTTTCTGCAACGCCACTTCCCAGCATGCGGTGTGTGAAGAATCAATGGTGGGGTACTTACAAACGTTTAAACGGAATAATTGCGTTATAATAATACTTCAATGGGTCGATGGTTTAACCTTTCCAGGTCCTATGGTTCTATAAAGAGGTACTCGACATAGTGTAAAACCGTAAAGAAAATTTATTTGGTCACAAAACGATTAAAATTGCACTCACAATGTTCTTAGTAAAATACGCATAAATAGTTAAAAGTCACCGTCTCTCTGGTTCCCTGGGTCTCACATGCGGTTTGTAAAGATGGTATTTGGCCGGCGTCTTTCCGCCTCGTGTTCCCTGGGCTCCTACTGATGACGTATCTGCCCGACGCGTTTCGTCTTATACGACTTTCTCAAGGGAAGCCCTTGAGAAAGTCGTATAAGACGAAACGCGTCGGGCAGATACGTCATCAGTAGGAGCCCAGGGAACACGAGGCGGAAAGACGCCGGCCAAATACCATCTTTACAAACCGCATGTGAGACCCAGGGAACCAGAGAGACGGTGACTTTTAACTATTTATGCGTATTTTACTAAGAACATTGTGAGTGCAATTTTAATCGTTTTGTGACCAAATAAATTTTCTTTACGGTTTTACACTATGTCGAGTACCTCTTTATAGAACCATAGGACCTGGAAAGGTTAAACCATCGACCCATTGAAGTATTATTATAACGCAATTATTCCGTTTAAACGTTTGTAAGTACCCCACCATTGATTCTTCACACACCGCATGCTGGGAAGTGGCGTTGCAGAAAGTGCACAGTGTGGATGAGTAGAGGGTTAAAGGCACCTATACAAGATATCAGTTTTTCCTATGCACTAAGTGGTGTGTCATATCATAAGAAGTACTACACTATATTACTATTTTTGCCATTTTCCCCTTGTCCAAAACTTCGTGCTATGAGCGCTGGTTTCTTCTACAATTCTGACATACTTATTAGGTCACATGAGCCAATTAACAGACAGCGTTATGTCTTTTTCTTCAACACTTCTTCCTGTTACAGTTAGAGTTATAGTATTTCTGGTCAGGTGATCTCTGAGACAGCACATAGACCATCACTAAATGGTGGCTCAAGGCAAAAGATGTAAAAGGGCAAGATTCACTAAAATATATAGACCAGATTGGTAAGATTCTTTAATATGCCACTTAATATGATGTAAACAGTCTATTGCTTAAGTGTTCATTTTGGGGGTATAGTTTTTCTTTAAGTTATTTCTAAATAAAGACTTTGAGATTTTAAAGGGATACTGTCATGGGAAAAACATTTTTTTCAAAATGAATCAGTTAATAGTGCTGCTCCAGCAGAATTCTGCAACGGAATCCATTTCTCAATAGAGCAAACAGATTTTTTTATATTCAATTTTGAAATCTGACATGGGGCTAGACATATTGTCAATTTCCCAGCTGCCCCAAGTCATGTGACTTGTGCTCTGATAAACTTCAATCACTCTTTACTCCTGTACTGCAAGTTGGAGTGATATCACCCCCTCCCTTTTTCCCCCCAGCAGCCAAACAAAAGAACAATGGGAAGGTAACCAGATAGCAGCTCCCTAACACAAGATAACAGCTGCCTGGTAGATCTAAGAACAACACTCAATAGTAAAAACCCATGTCTCACTGAGACACATTCAGTTACATTGAGAAGGAAAAACAGCAGCCTGCCAGAAAGCATTTCTCTCCTAAAGTGCAGGCACAAGTCACATGACTGGGGCAGCTGGGAAATTTACAAAATGTCTAGCCCCATGTCAGATTTCAAAATTGAATATAAAAAAATCTGTTTGCTCTTTTGAGAAATGGATTTCAGTGCAGAATTCTGCTGGAGTAGCACTATTAACTGATTCATTTTGAAAAAAATGTTGTTATATACAAACAAATGTTTAAAATTTGTTTTTGATGTTACTGGTCCTTTAAGGGTATAAGTGGCTTGGATATTTTTACATCCCAGGTGTATGACTTTACATTTATCAACATTGAATCTCATTTGCCACTTAGCTGCCCAGATTGCCAGTTTGTCAAAATCCTGTTGCAAGGATGCCACATCCTGGATGGAATTAATTGGACTGGATAGTTTTGTGTCATCTGCAAACACTGATACATTACTTACAATACCCTCCCCTAAGTCATTAATGAACAAGTCAAATAAAAGTGGACCCAATACTGAGCCCTGAGGGACCCCACTTAGAACCTTACTCCAAGCATAGAATGTACCATTAACAACCACCCTCTGTACCTGATCCTGTAGCCAGTTTCCTATCCATGTGCAAACGACTTCATTAAGCCCAACAGACCTTAGTTTAGAAAGCAGTAGTTTTAGTAGCATCTTACTTACCTCATCATAAAAAGCATCAAATTTGTCTGACATGACTTATCCTTAATAAAGCCATGCTGATTGCTGCTCATAATTCCATTTACTAGGACAAAATTTTGAATGTGATCCCTTAACAAGCCTTCAAATAATTTGCCATCCACAGATGTCAAACATACTGGCCTATAACTGCCAGGCTAAGATCGTAATCCCTTTTTAAATATTGGAATTAGGGATGCACCGAATCCACTATTTTGTATTCAGCTAAACCCCCAAATCCTTTGTGAAAGATTCGGCTGAATACGGTACCGAATCCAAACAATAATTTGCATATGCAAATCAGTGAGGGGGAGGGAAGAAGTGAGCCGCGCACAAAGTGCAAAGCTAAAAAAAAAAATTTTCCTTCCTTGTTTTGTTTCGAAAATTTACATGATTTTAAGGATTTGGATCTGGTTCGGCTAGGCACAAGGATTCGGCCGAATACGAATCCTGCTGAAAATGGCCGAATACTGGCCGAATACTGAACTGAATCCTGGATTCAGTGCATCCCTAATTGGAATGACATCAGCTTTTCTCCAATCCATTCTACCATACCTGATGAAAGTGAATCTGAGAAAATCAGAAATAGGGGCTGGTCAAAAACCGAACTAAGCTCTCTTAGAAACTGGGGGTGTATGCCATTAGGCCCTGTTTACATTAATATTTCTTAAAGCTTTATGAATCATATCCTGAGTCAGCATCTGACTAGATTGAGCTGAGCCATCAGTGCAGCTATGAAGTGAGCCTGGGAACCCAGACTCCTCTATTGTATACACTGAAAAAAGAACTGATTTAGCACATTTGCCTTTTCTGTATCTGTTACAACGATACTGGTACCATTATTTAATGGAGCAACACTCTCAACTTGCATCTTTATACTATTAATATACTTAAAAAAACTTTTGGGGTTAGTATTAGCCTTCGCCGCTATCCACTCTTCATTTCCTTTCTTTGCCTTCTGGATTGCTGTTTTACTTTATTATAGTGTTTACAGTATATTTATTAAATGCAGCTTCTGTCCCCACAGACGTGTAGTTTTTAAATGCCTTTCTCTTCTTTCCTATTACTTCTGTTTTAAAGGAAAAGGAAAGTGACAAGGATTAACCACAATAGTGCAAGCTATAACACTATATTTATTCTGCAGAATGCTTTACCATACCTGAGTAAACAGCTCTAGAAGCTCTCTCTGTTTGTTTAGGATAGCAGCTGCCATATTTTGTTGGTGTGACATCACTTCCTACCTGAGTATCTCCCTGCTCACTCATAGCTCTGGGCTCAGATTACAGCAGGGAGGGGAAAAGGGAGGAGGAGAGTCGCATGACTGGGCAGTTAATATCAGTGGCTATACTTTGTTTCGGAGGGACAGAGGCAATAGAAAAGGAGGAGGGGTATGTCTGTTTTTTAGGCAGGATTTAAAAGCTAACATAAAGGAGGAGGTGAGGTTAGAAAATGAGGGGGCAGAAGTCTTATGGGTGGAGTTCTTCACCAATTGTAATGAGTCCAGTAAATTAATTGTAGGAATATGCTATAGACCCCATAATGTAAGTGAGGAAGAGGAGGCTAAGCTCCTGATGCAAATAGAAACAGCTGCTAGTTTGGGGAAAGTAATGATGGGGGATTTTAATTACCAAGATATTGATTAGAGCAACAGCATTGCCAGATCAGTTAATGGGCAAGGCCAGATTTACAAACCAGCCACCCCAAGGCCAGCTTTGCTCATCCCCCCCTGCCCTTACCATCGCCATCCCTTTCCCAGCGCCATCCCCTTCCTCGCCCCTTCCCTTCCTCTTACCCCTGACCTGTATCGTCCCCTTCCTCTTCCCCCTTCCTGTGTGTGCATGGGTGGGCATGCATGCATGTGCTCTTCTTAATGGTCAGTCGAAACACTGGAGACTGATTTGCCTGCCTCCAGTGCTATTAACAAATCCAGATGTGCCCTGAATTTCTGCTGCCCTAGGCCTGGGCCCTGGGCCTTTGTGAACTTGCCACAAATCCAGGTCTGTTAATGGGAACAAGTTTATAAACTTGTTGCATAACAATTTTATGGCACAGGTTGTTGAGGAGCCAACCAGAAAAAATGCTATTCTGGATCTAGTGATCTCTAATGACCCAGAACATATGGCACATGTGCAAGTAATTGAATTCCTGAGTAATAGAGACCATAATGTGATCTCATTTAATGTCTGGTGCAAAAAACAAATATACACTGGTTAAAAGGTTGAACTTGATGGATGTGTGTCTTTTTTCAACGTAACTTACTATGTTACTATGTAACTTGATCCAGACTAAAATATAATTAATCCTTATTGGAAGCAACACCTATTGGGTTTATTTAATATTACATGATTTTCTATTAGACTTAAGGTATGAAGATCCCAATTACAGCAAGATCCATTATCCATGGGTGATGTATACATGGGTGTGTATAAAACTGCCCTGTATTCATGTGATCCCGGGCTATTAGCGCTGGTTTATCTACACAAACACAAGTATTATTCATCCGAAGGAGAACGGATTTTTCTGCGAACCGGCAAAGGGAGTGAACTGCAGAACCTTGGGGGAAAAAAATTAAAAAATGTTTAACATTTTTTTTATATTTTTTGTGAATTTTTTATTACTATTATTTTTCAATGTGTTCTTGGGTATAATATATGAAACTGACACTACAATTATCCTGCCGTGTGTTCAGACTTATTAGATATAAAACGGGTCAAAGGAATCTGTGTAGGAAATGTCTTTAATAAGCCTCCTCAAATGGGGGGGGGAACACAATCAGGGGCCCTATGCTAGAGGGGGATCCCAAGAAAGCTAAAGTTACGTTACTTGGACCGCAAATGGAGCAGGGGCATATGAGGAATGGGAGGGGTTTTGTGCAGATTGTGCGGATGTCTGGGTCTAATAAGACATGGATTTAGTTGACCTTTTTTCCACATTCATTTCCCTTAATTTCCCTGACTCTCTCTCTCTCTCTCTCTCTCTGTGTTTATGTATATTTATTAGTTACACAGGACTGACGTTTCGGCCTTTCCCAAAGTGCCAAATGATTCATAGTCATGCCTTATATTCACTCACTGGCGGGAAACATCAGCTATAACAAAACTCATATAATCATGGTCGCAGACAAAATCAATTAAACAATTAACACATTCATTCACCATATATCAGCAAGGTATAACATATGTTCAAAAATAAACAGCAAGTTAAAAACAAGTTACCAACCCCCTAGTTAAAAACAAGATACAATGTAGCCTTATATTACTCAATCCATCTAAGCATGCTACATATTATTATTAATATTACAAATGTGTCGCTTATTGAGAAACAATTCGGTATAAAACACAATATATATAATCTCCCATTTTTCCACTGGATTAACCATTTCATATTTTATACTGCTCTGTCGGCGTATGTGCTGATGAGAGAGGGCAGAATGATGTAAAGCTAGATTTGTATAAATATAAAGGATTTTGTTGCTATGAGCTTCCTAAACTAGCAACAGAGTACTATGTGAAACTAGTTAATAGGTTCTTGGGAATGTTAGGGCAGTGTTACAAGTTGATCCCACTACATCAGTGTAGTTGCGAAGTTCCCACCATTGGTTTGTGTAGATATAAAGCATCTTGTTGCTATGAGCTTCCCAGACTAGCAACCGAGTACTGTGTGAAAAAAGTTAATAGGTTCTTGGGAATGTTAGAACAGTGTTATAAGTGGATCCCACTACATCAGTGTTATTGTGAAGTTCCCACCATTGGTTTGTATAGATATAAAGCATCTTGTTGCTATGAGCTTCCCAATCTAGCAACAGAGTACTGTGTGAAACTAGTTAATAGGTTCTTGGGAATGTTAGGGCAGTGTTACAAGTGAATCCCACTACATAAGTATTACTGCGAAGTTCCCACCATTGGTTTGTATAGATATAAAGCATCTTGTTGCTATGAGCTTCCCAAACTAGCAACAGAGTAATGTGTGAAACTAGTTAATAGGCTCTTGGGAATGTTATGGCAGTGTTACAGGTGGATCCCACTACATCAGTGTCACTGCGAAGTTCACACATTGTTTTAACAACTATCTTATCCATGATGATGTGTTAAACCTACAAAAAAACCCAGGTGCTAGTCGTTTGAATTTATATAAAAAAAACCCAAAACAACCCTGAAATTCCATCAGTGTATCAGAAGTATCTATTAGGGCTCTTACTCATTGGCGTTCTGACCTGCGCTCCCCTGCGTTCCGTTTTTTGGCGTTCAGCCGCCGGGGAGCGCAGGAATAGACGCATGTCATTATTTCAAATGGGGCTGTACTCACTCAGGCGCGTGTAGGCGCCGAACGCAGGAAAAATGCAGCATGTTGCGTCTCAACCTGCGTTCGGCGCCTACACGCGCCTGAGTGAGTACAGCACCATTTGAAATAATGACATGCATCTATTCCTGCGCTCCCCTGCGGCTGAAAGCCGAAAAACGGAACGCAGGGGAGCGCAGGTCAGAACGCCAGTGAGTAAGAGCCCTAACCCTCCAACCAATAATCTAACATTGTAGTATCCATACCCACCTGTGTGTGCCTCCACTAGCAACCCCCCATATTTGGTTATTGCTACACATTAGTATACCCCAAATATTAGGGATGCACCGAATCCAGGATTCGGTTCGGGAATCGGCCAGGATTCGGCCTGTTTCAGCAGGATTCAGATTCGGCCGAATCCTTCTGCCTAGCCGAACCGAATCCGAATCCTAATTTGCAAATGCAAATTTTATTCACTTGCCAATTTTGCAGGTTTCGCCCATTCAGCACATATGACCATCAGCCAACGCCATGTGTCAGTCCTGTGTAACTAATAAATTATTTATTTTTCTCTATAAGACCTGTGAGTGTGGATCTTGTTGTTATATATATATATATATATATATATATATATATATATATATAGCAATGCAGAAGAATGGCACTCACAGGACTTGCTGAATCAATGAAACAACTGTCTATGGTGTATATCTGCCTAAAGTGCAACGATAGGGAGAGCAGGGCAGGTGCCTAGAAACACACAACAAAAAATTAAAGTATTTTAAAGTAATGAAAATATCATGTACTGTTGCCCTGCACTGGTACACTACTATAGTTCATACTACTGTAGCAATGACGGAAATTGAAAAAAGGCTATATGGCACAGGTTAAATAGTGGATAACAGATAACACCATTATGTACTACAGAGCTTATCTGCTGAGTAACCTGAGCCTTTTCTCCTTTGAATGGCTGACCCCATTGCTACACAGCAGCTTATTTATGTAAACAATAGTGGTGTTTCTGAAGCAAACTTAGCAGTTTTACCAGTGCAGAGCAACACTGCTTACACTTTTGTTTCTTTAAAACACTTACATTTTTTGATGTTACTGTTCCTTTAATAGGTCTTCTGCCTACCACTAGTCCGAGTTTGCTCCCCTCTGCCCCTCTCTGTCACTCCCCCCTCCTCCCTTCTGCCGCTCTCCCCTCAGTTACGGCACATGAGTGCGCATGATGGGGAGAGTGATGGCTGGCCAGGATGCCTAGAGTGCCCGGTCAGCTTGGCCCAGCTCTGACCAGTCCTATCTATGATATCTGGCAGTCCTCCTGCCATGCCTTTCTTTGTATGGTCTATGCTGTTTTTTTACGTTATGGATTATGGTTTACTTTATTAGCTTCAAGCTTTAGGCATGTGTACTTTTTCCAAATAGAAATCTTGTGGCTCCCTAAGCAGCCCGGACACATGATGACGTTAGTGGACTGAACCATAGGCAATGCTACCAATATACCTGCTAGCATTAATGTTCCCTGTTCTGCCAGGTATTTGTTTGTATGTAGTTCATTTAGGCAGAGGTGTAGAAAAGCAGCATTAGAAACTATGCACTGCACCGAGGAGCTATTAGTAAATCTAATCTTACACACCTATCCGACCCCGATTGTAATTTTAGTAGTATTTTTTCCAAATAGGTAAAGGTGGCCATACATGGGATGATAAATGCTACCAAAGGGTCTTTCCAGACAGGTTAGCAGTTTATTGTGCTAGTGTATGGGGCCCACAGACAGGCCTCCCCAATTGATTTCTGCCCGCAGTGTGGATGGCCAAATCTGGCCTAGATCCTCTTATTTGGCAACCTTTCAAAACACACACATCTTCTACTGTATGGACATTTTAAGGCTCATTTCCAATTAAGCAAACATTTGAATGTACTGTATACCTATTGCTGGTATTACTACACAGAGCCAATATATCCTCCATGGAACCCTCCTGCTATCTTCTTTTGTTAATGGAGCGCTATTCAACTTGTGAAATGGGTTTTAAGTCCTCAGGCTATTTGGTAGGTGGTGTATTCTGCATCTTATAAAGAAACTCTAGAAATATTATCCATGCATCTGAGCAAGAAAAGAAGCTGCTGAGAGGAAAGATGGAGATTACCACCCACCAGACAACCTGTATTATAGAAAACTGTTTTCTATAATACAGGTTGGTCTCTGTAATAATTAATAATATATTCTCCAACTGACCTTATTCACACTACTTTGTGTGTTTATTAAGGACTGGGCCTGGTTCAGGGAAACCTCTCTCAGCATCTCACATTACCCACCCTTCTGTCTCCCGATGTGCACAGTTTATTGCGGAGAATACATGCATTTCCATTTAATTCATAGTAGCTTGTGTCTAATGAGGATTTTGGCCACCAGTACATGTGTATGGTATTGGCTTCAATATCAAATTATTTAGCTGCTTTAAAGGGGATCTTAACCCAAAACAATAATAGATATAAACTTTAAGCACTTTTGCAGCATGCATTTAGTTTGTGTTTTCATTGATTTCTGAGAAATTTGCAGTTGTACACTACTAATGTCATAGTTATGAGATTCAGCAACCCTAGTGAAAACTTAATACAGTGCTTAGGAGGTGTATAGCCATTAAGTATTCCTTACACCAGTGGTCCCCAACCAGTAGCTCGTGAGCAACATGTTGCTCTCCAACTCCTTGAATGTTGCTCTCCGTGTCCTCAAAGCAGGTGATTATTTTCAAATTCCAGGCTTGGAGGCAAGTTTTGGTTGTAGAAAAACTAGTTGTACTGCCAAACAGAGCCTCAGTGTTGGTTGACAATCCATATAGGGGCTACTATAAGGCCAATCACAGCCCTTATTTGGCACCCAAAGAACATTTTTCATGCTAGTGTTGCTCCCCAACTCCTTTTACTTCTGAATGTTGCTCATGGGTTCTAAAGGTTGGGGATCCCTGCCTTACACTATAACACAAAGACAGTTGTTGAGTTGAAAGTCTGCTATTGGTATTCTAAAACTGTTAATATATTGGAAACAACTAGAAATAACAATTCACTTGCAAAAGTCCTCAGAGGAACACTCTTACCATGTTCACGTTTATAATGATAAATAGTCGCCATGATAGCACAGATTTACTGTGGGCAACTATTCAACTTTTATGCTGTTTGGGGTTTTAAATTATGAGAAGAGCTCAAGTATCAAAAAGGACTTTTGCTGTCACTTTGTTACAAATGCAGACTGGAAGGAGTCTTATTCATATAATGAATATCAGTGTGATGAACTCCACCTGTTTTGATTCATTTCTGGCACCTTATATCTTTCATGGAATTTTAAAGAAAATACCTTCCATGACATTTTTGCACACCACATATTTGGGAACTGCTTTGCAGACTTATGAACTTAATGATTTTAATTGTCACTATCTGTATCTAACCCTACAGAAAAATCTAATGTTGTCATTGTGTTACTGCAATACGCAGTCTGTTGGAGTCTGTGGTGTGTGTGTGTTTTTTTTAACACATCTGCCCAGACAGATTGGCTTTTGTTATTTTGTATATCCCAAACCAAAGTTTGCTCTTGGAGTTTTTTGGATGCAATAGTAAAAATCACTAGTAATGTGCAGTACGTCAGTGTAAGTACAAAAATAATCTTTGTGGTTTCTGGCACACACTTCTGCCTGAAAACAGACAATAAAGAAGATGGTGACTGCTCATTTCCTTTGGATTTCATATACGCTTAATTTGGGACTCGGTGGGCGAGAAACCTTCTTTAGACTTTATCTAAAAAGATGGGGTTTGGTAAAGTCTAAAATTATCCCAAACTATACTCTTACATCATCTGTCACTCTGTATTTACCCAAGAAGTAAAGAGAAGATTGCACTTTGTTTGTAAATGGTGGTTAAGCTGTTTAATGACTTGTCTATACTGCCTGTCGCTAGACATGTGCAATGCAGAATAAAGAAAGGGCATCTCTTTTTGTACCTGAAAGTAGACAGTAATGTTTGAGGGCATAGTAGGATTAGAAATACAGTATGGATATAGAAAAGCAGCAACACAAAAAATCCTTACAAAGCACTAATGAAAGCACCACCACAACATGCAACAAGGGCACCACATATTCTTATCTGCTAGACAAGTCTTAGCGAGATCTTGGAAACCCCTATCCATAAATTATTCAAACCTAAAATCGACTGGATATTTGTAAATGAGAAATTGACCAACTTGCTTTGGATAAATACCCCTCATTCCTAAAAATGTGGCAACCCTGGATAGACTAGAGATATAAGGGGACCCTCCCCTCTCATTTGTTATCACTGTAACTAATGGGAAATAGAAAAGGGATCTTTACAAACTATAGAGGTTTAGAAATTGTGAGTCAGTCCACTTTCTAACTCTTTCTTCCTTTTTTTTGTTTTTCATTTTATGTTTCTATTTATTTTCTATGTTATCACTACATATATTATATTGTTGGAACTGGTTTTCCAGAATCAGAGTGAACAGCAGTGTGCTCTGATATTAAAACAAAATATTGTTATGTGCTCATACATATGTAAACTGAAATATTGTCAGAATCACCGTAAACTGTCACAAGTTATAGGGCAGAACGTTTGATCAGACCAGGCATGAATTAGACCTAAGGTGTGAAGCAGGTCCGGACTGAGAATTAAAATAGGCCCTGGCATTTCAGGTACACAGAGGCCCAATCAGCCCACATAGAGGTCCAAACAGACCCCACCAGCCCACTAAATACTGACTTTCTATGGCACCTTATAGCAGCCCCTCTGGCATTTGCCAGAACCCACAGATTGCCAGTCCGGGACTGGTGTGAAGTAGATAACAGATTCCTGTAGTAGTTTGTTTCAGGCCTGGTCTGGACTACTTTTCATAACCCATCTCCCTGTAAGTCTGTCCCTGCTTGCAATACAAATTATGTTTATGTGTTGTTTCTCCTTTTGTCCCTCACAGTTTTTTTGTAAACAAAATGCTGTATATATGTCAGTGCCAACATTGCTTCTTTGTAATCTGCTTTGAAGAAGGAACTGAAAGCTTGCTTTGATTATCATCTTAGTTAGCCAATAAAGGTATCACTTTCACCACTTTCGTTATGCTTCATATCAAACGTTCTACCCTATAACTTTCTCAACGGGCTAACACGGTACAAAAAATGTTACCGTAAACTGGAATTGGTAAAACAATAAAAAACATATTGATAAAAAAAAGCAGCAGCACTGAATTTCTTTATGTTATGCTTTGAGATGTACACACAAAATCAGAGCAATCAGAGTCTCACAAGACTAATGGCAACATCAACAAATCTTTATCTAATTGCGATTTATCTTTATCTAATCGCAATTGCGCTCTCTCACAATAGTAAAGTCGAATTTCCTGTTTAAAAAACGTACCAGGAGTGGCTTTTTGCCGCCCCTGGAATCCTCTCCGACGTTGCCGCCTGAGGCGAGTTTCTCAACTCGCCACATTGACGGCGCGCCCCTGTTTATAGCATATTGCTGCTTCACTCCACAAGGCAATTGGGATTATTGTCTGCATATTAAAATAACTAACTTTTGCAAACAACCAGAGCCATCCTAAGAAGGTGGCAAATAGGGCAGCTGCCCTGGGCCATGTATGGGGGTCACACTGGATAGCTTGCCCTTTAACTTCACAGGTCTCTCATGCAACAGCATAACCACAGTATGACACCCATGTTAAAAAGCATCAAGTTATCCATACAGATGTTGGCTTTATTAATAAGTTAATGACTAATCATAGAGGATTTTTCTATGATTAATTGTTACACAATTTGTGCAGGAACAAATGCCTTTCTCACTGCAATATGATTTTTTTAAGAGGATTTTGTGGTTTGTGGATGTGTCAATACCCTTAAAATATCACTGAGAAACATATTAAGTTCCCGGAAACGTTTTCCAGCCTTGGTTAGAAAAGTAGCCTTTTACTAATTTGTGTAAAGTGGTCAGGGACTAAAGGTGAAATAGCTGAAATGTTGTTCCTCTTTAGGTCTCTTGTATCTTGAATTGGATTGGATGCTGTGCAAAGCTGTCTATTTGCTTAAAACCTGGCTCCCCAGTTCCCCAGTTGCTCAGAATGCTTGAGACCTGTGGTTTTCTGGATAATGGATCTTTCCATAATTTGGATCTTCATACCTTACGTCTACTAGACCAGGGTTGTCCAAACTTTTGGCTCGGCGGGCCACATTGGAAAAAGAAAAATTGTCTGGGGCCACACATGAAATACACAAACACGTTTGATTTGTAAAAGTAAAGGAAATACACAGAAAAGAACTACAATGCCAGTTGGATAACCAGATGGAGCTATACACTGGAATATGGGACACCTGGATATTAAATAGATGTATTATTATAACTAACTGCCCTGTACTAGACAATAATGTATTAACTCTCCAAAATCTCACAAAATGGTCACACTGGCCCACTAGGACACTAGAGTTCTCCTGGGGGTCCAGGCTTTAGTACACCCTCTAGTCCACGAAATACTTGACAGTGTGACTCCCTTTCTTGTCCTCGGAACACAGCCACCATCAGAACACCCCTTAGGCCTCTGGGTCAAGTACAAGCAGGACTTCTTGAAACCCCTATGATCTACAGACAATGGCCCTGGAATAGGGCCTTTAAAGGAGAATTCAACTCCTTTGACGCTAAAATCCCTCCCCCTCCTCTGTGTTGCCACTCCCTTCTCTACTGGGACCTACCTCCCCCCCCCCCGGGAAAATGCCCCTAATTGTTACTGACCCCTCCGTGCAGTTCCTCTCCTGTTAAGTTCACGGCAGCCATGTTCGCCCATGCACTCTTCTTCCTGTATTCGCCGGCAACTGGGATTTACCGGTAAGGATCTACTGCGCGTGCGCCAAAGGTCACGAAGTTTCCAAAAAAAGAAATTGGAAACTTCATGACTTTTGGGCGCATGTGCAGTAGATCCTTACCAGTAAATCCCTTTACTGTGCATGCTCCACCAAATGCCGGCGAATACAGGAAGAAGAGCGCACAGGCGAACATGGCTGCCGTGAACTCAACAGGAGAGGAACTGCACGGAGGGGTCAGTAACAAGTTAGGGGCATTTGCCCGGGTGGGGGGAGGTAGGTCGGGGGGGGCAACACAGGTAGTATTGCCACCTAGCCAGTAAAAATTATGCTTGATGCCAATGTTATTAATAGGGAAAAACAGCAAGAATATAGGAAGGCCGGTATTTTTTCCAGAAAAGATGGCAACCCTAAACACAGGGGAGGGGGGAGGGATTTTAGCACCGAAGGGGTTGAATTCTCCTTTAATCACCCAAGGAATCATTGGTGTAACTAGAATTTTCTGGGCCAGAGATCAAAGGGCAGTATACCCTGTTTTCAACATGAGCTCAATGAATAGGGCTTGCACTGAACATACTTTTGACTACTGTTGTAATTAAGGGTGGTGGCAGATGGGGAGATTAGTCACCCAGCGACAGATCTTCTCTACTGGGGGCCACTAATCTCCCCGAAATGCCTTCCCGCCGGCAACAATACAAATCGCTGGTGTGATGGCATTTCCAAAGTCGCCCAAAGTTTCCTCATGAGGCAATTTCTAAAAGCCAAAGCGATTCGTATGCCATCCCACTGGCGATTCATATTCTTTCTGGCGGGAAGGCATTTTGGGGAGATTAGTGGCCCGCAGTAGAGAAGATTTGTCGCTGGGTGACTAATTTTCCCGTCTACTACCACCCGTAAGCTGGCCATAGATGCAAAGATCCGATCGTACGAATCATTGTACGATCGGACTTTCCCATCTCCCGACCCGCCACTAACCATTCAGATCAAAGTCTTACCAGTCAGATTAGTTAAAGAACAGATCAGCAATGTTCTGCCCCTGACAGCAATCGTACGATATCTATGTCCAACCAAAGCTAGTGACAGTCTCCCACTGAAAATCGTACGATCGGCAATACACGCAGAGATATTATCGGCAGCCGACAGAAATTTTCTAACCTGTCCGATCGACCAAACGACCGATCTCCGCCGGACGAAAAATGTCGGGACTCTCCACACACGGTTCGAAAATCGTACGAATCCTCGATTCGTACGATCAGATCTTTGCGTCTATGGCCATCTTAAGACAAAGGTATTATTCCACAGATAAGCCCTCTGTGTCATAAGCTGCTCCTCATCTTTAGATCTAAAAAAAATTGCAGTTTAGGGAATGGAGGTGTTTGTTTGTACATAGATCATTATCTACATTCAAACAAATTACCCAGTTTACAGAGAAAGCAGGAGAGTTCAGGGGAAAAACCAAACACCGTTGCCTGAATTAGAAATTACTAAGTAGGATTACCCCAGGAATATATTAGGAAAATGCATATTATGACAAATCTAGAATGGGTAACTATGCCTTTTACTTCAAACTACTCAACTGCAGTGCCTCACTAAATGTACCGGTATGGGACCTGTTATCCAGAATAGAACCCCAGGGTGATCATTTCATTTCTTAAGTTCCAAGCTCTCTTTCCTAAATATCCTTTCTCCATTGACATCTCAGAGACATAAGTGAGTGTGAACCCATACTTATATTGCGAAGTGTTATCGTTCTTCTCATACCCTGTGGTAGAGAGTGTGATGTCACTACGTCCATCTACCTTAACTTACCTCACAATAAATGTTTCCCTGACATGAAGGGGGTGGACTGTTGTAGAAGGGATCTAGCAAGGATACCCTGGGCAAGCAACAACATAAATAATAGTAAGAAAAAAAGAAAAAAAAAAAAAAAAGAATATAGGGGGGGTTTACATAAATGAATAAAACTTGTGCTAGGCCGAACACTACAATTTGCTCATTCTGTTATACAATGGTTTGTATTCAATTACAAGATTGCTCCTGTCCGGTTAGATATTTTTTATAGCGTCTGATTCCAAAAACATAACCCAAGCTGTCCATGTCTTGACATACAATGTTTGTCTATCATGCATATATGACAATAGTTCCTCCATACGCATTATCTGGGAGACCATTAATGTTTATGGCTGCGGCAAAATAAGCACCCAGCATGCATTTTATGTTGTAAAACCCCATAACGGTAAGAAAACCACAAACAATAGCGGGGAGCTTGGTAAATAGGTGTTTGGCTTTCCAAAAGGGGGCACGGGTTCTTAAGTACAGGTTATAATCACGGCCCCAAGCATTTCAATTAGTAGACAAAGAAGTATGTCTGGATGTCGTCGATGCTGAGTCCACCCTCCTCACATAATATTGACAGCATTTCCCTTGCAAATCTAGGGGCCTTATTGTACCACATGAATGCAATGACAATTTTCTTGAAATATGTTTGTATAAATGTTTTATAAAATACCGGAGAGAATATTAGGACTCTGATGAAGAGTACATGCTTGGGCCAATAAGAATTGTAGGATTTAGGATCTTAACCCTCCTTTAGTTTTAAGAGTATAGGGCTCATTTACAAATGCAATTTAATACTAAAGTTCAAACCACTATGCTTTTTACCCACAATGCAACATTTTCCCAAGTTGCAACCACCATGTGTAATGCACTAATATGAAAGGACATTAGTATACCATACATGTTTTTTCCTGTACTTGTGCTTAATAATGTCATCTAAATCACTTCATACCAGTCATTTCTGGCTAATGATGAAACCCTATAAGGGAATGCTGCAATTAGCGAATTTGGGACAAATGGCATTAGAAATGGAACACAGAGGAAGTGACATCATTTAACCACAAGTGGTGGGAGAAAATGTGTGCTGCAAATTTTAAGTGATATACCAAGAAAAACACTATTTTGGAGTGCATGCAACTTAGCAACTTAGCGTGTGCCCACAGTTATATTGTATTGCATTTTAACCTTGAATTGTGCTATAAAACATGGCAATATGTGTCAGAATTTTGCACTTTGCACTGGATTAAAAACTAACGACTGCTTCTTAAAATGGACAGAGAAAGCTCTTCAGAATAAAAGTTTGCAGTTAATGTTTGTCAGAAAGTGATTCTATTGGTAGCCCAGCAACCCCAGAACATGGTAGATTTATTTGGAAGGAGGTAATTGATAGGATACCTGATTGGAAACTAGAATTGTCAAGGCTATATTCTCTAGGTATTGAAGAAGTTGTTTTAATATGTATATATACAGTCATATGAAAAAGTTTGGGAACCCCTCTTAATTCTTTGGAGTTTTGTTCATTGGCTGAGCTTTTAAAGTAGCAACTTCCTATTAATATATAACATGCCTTATGGAAACATTAGTATTTCAACAGTGACCTAGATTATTGGATTAACAGAAAATATGCAATATGCATCATAACATAATTAGACAGGTGCATAAACTTGGGCACCCCAACAGAGATATTACATCAATACTTAGTTGAGCCTCCTTTTGCAAATGTAACAGCCTCTAAACTCCTCCTATAGCTTTTGATGAGTGTCTGGATTAAATATGCTGCCGCGCATAGACAGTCTGCTTCAAATCATCCCATAGATTTTCAATGATATTCAAGTCGGGGGACTGTGACGGCCATTCCAGAATATTGTACTTCTCCCTCTGCATAAATGCCTTTGTAGATTTCAAAGTGTGTTTAGGGTCATTGTCTTGTTGGAATATCAAACCCCTGCGTAACTTCAACTTTGTGACTGATGCTTGAACATTATCCTGAAGAATTTGTTGATAATGGGTTGAATTCATCCAACACTCGACTTTAACAAGGGCCCCAGTCCCTGAACTAGTCATACAGCCCCACAGCATGATGGAACCTCCACCAAAACCTTGGAATGCGGTGTTCTTCTTCCGCCATGCAAAGCGCTTTTTGTTATGACCAAAAAACTAAATTTTTGTCTCATCAGTCCAAAGCACTTTGTTCCAAAATGACTGTGGCTTGTCTAAATGAGCTTTTGCATACACTAAGCAACTCTGTTTGTAGCGTGAGTGCAGAAAAGGCTTCTTTCTCATCACCCTGCCATACAGATGTTCTTTGGGCAAATTGCGCTGATTTGTAGAACAATGTACAAATACACCATCTGCAGCAAGATGTTCTTGCAGGTCTTTGGAGGTGATCTTTGGATTGTCTGTAACCATTCTCACAATCCTCCGCATATGTCGCTCCTGTATTTTTCTTGGCCTGCCAGACCTGGGTTTTACAGCAACTGTGCCTGTGGCCTTCCATTTCCTGATTACATTCCTTACAGTTGAAGCTGACAGTTTAAACCTCTGAGATAGCTTTTTGTAGCCTTCCCCTAAACCATGATACTAAACAATATTTGTTTTCAGATCTTTTGAGAGTTGCTTTGAGGATCCCCTGCTGTCACTCTTCAGAGGAGAGTCAAACAGACGCTCAACTTGCAATTGGTCACCTTAAATACCTTTTCTCATTATTGGAGGCACCTGCCTATGAAGTTCAAGGCGTAACAAGCTAATACAACCAATTTGGTGTTGCCAGTAATCAGTATTGAGCAGTTACATGCATTCAAATTAACAAATTTTTGCACACCCAATTTTTCACATAATTTCATAAAACTGAATACTGCTACAGTATTCCGTAGCAGTATTTCGTTCCGAAAACAACCCAGTACTCAGATGTTCCTGGGAAATGAAAGACATACCACTGTTATCTTTTTTTTGTTTAAAGTGGAGAAAATGATTATGCAGGCTGATACTTCATACGATCCTCTTCAGAAGAAGCCGCACAACTCAGGACTTATTGCAAAGTAATAAATTTATTAAACACACTAACGTTTCGGCTGCAACATCAGCCTTTGACAAAGGCTGATGTTGCAGCCGAAACGTTAGTGTGTTTAATAAATTTATTACTTTGCAATAAGTCCTGAGTTGTGCGGCTTCTTCTGGAGAGGATTATAGATATATATATATATATAGGGAGAGGTGGGTGCAAGCTGCACACCTTACAGTGCACAAAAAATACCTGGGTGCTCTGGTTAGGGAATAAACAGAAAAAGCACGTAGTACCGGCACTCCCAGGATTTGCATGAAAAACTCAAAAGTTCGATATATTGAAATAAGTGAAAAAGGTTTATTAAATCCGACGTTTCAGTTCCTCACAGGAACCTTTCTCAAGGAAAGGTCCTTGAGAAAGGTTCCTGTGAGGAACCGAAACGTCGGATTTAATAAACCTTTTTCACTTATTTCAATATATCGAACTTTTGAGTTTTTCATGCAAATCCTGGGAGTGCCGGTACTACGTGCTTTTTCTATATATATATATATATATATATATATATATATATATATATATATATATATATATATATATATATATATATATATATATATAAACCGAAACGTTGACCTGTTTTTTTAAATGCATTAAATAAAATTTAACTAGTAGCACCTGGGTTATTATCTCCTTAATGGTGTGCTGAACGCTCATGGACTATATATATCTGGTATTCCAGGTAATTGTAGACAGTATATGTTTCAATAAATTGTACATTCAGTTTGTAGAAACTGTAAGAATACAGTTGATAACTTGACTGTTAATAGATACAATGAAAGGAGCCTAAACCCACAATTTTTTCTGGCCCAGGTGAGGTAACGCATCCTAACCAAAAGAGAGGCTCTCTAATAATGATAGCAAGCACAATGAGCAAGAACGAATCATTACAGTCCGTTGTGTACTTACATAGATATAGAAACACAACCCTGAAGCAATTCTGACTAACTCCGGAAACTGCAAATGGTGTTTAAAGATACATTAACTAAATTTTTCCATAAGATCTTGTGCTTCTGTCATCCAAAATATGTGTATGTAAAACTTTTTAGTTTGGAGAGCTTCCTTTCATAGCTATAGCTTTGGCAGCTTGGTGATCCAAGATATTTGTCATACTCCTTACGAAAAGAATTTTAGTTCAGTTTTATTATGTTGGAGTTTTTTCTTTTTAAGAATGTTTTCATTGGCACCAATAAGAAATGAAATACAGCATGGTACCTAAAAAAAACTGCAGAAAAATGTAAAAGATATCAAGAAAACAGCAATATAAGGAAGGCAAAAACATGGTATATAACATATGAGATACATATTACATCCACAGTTTAAAAAATCAAACATAATCATCATTTTGAGTAAATCATGTATAAAAGGCATCAACTTCGCTATCCCCTCTTTTCCAGGAATATTGTATAGTGTAATCAAAATAATTTTTCACAGAAACGAATGAATAAATTATATTATCCCAGAATGATGTTTTTATGTTATTATAAGTGGGGACAGGAAGCCAGAACAAACTCTGATCAAATTGCTGGAGTGATGTCATAGAAAAGTCTACATTAAAAGGGAGGTTTACAGTTCAACATATAATCTAAATCAGGGGGCATAGTGACCCACAGCCAAAAATTGCTTTAGCTCCTCCTCTCAAAAGCCAGTCCTACCAAGGATAGTCTGCCTCCATGTTGTTTACCTTGGCAAAACAGGATCTCCTGAGCAACCAGGGTGCTTTCATGACTACCCATGACCTATCCTTCCTTACCTGCTGCAACCTTCTTCTTGCTATCAAAAAAATGCTGGGTGTGGGGAGGTAAATAATATGGAAATTCCAGCAATTAGAGCAGCGGTGTAACTACAGAGGAAGCAGACCCTGCAGCGGAAGGGGGGACCAGGTGGTATAGGGGCCCCATGAGGTCCTAATTCATTTAGAATTTCAATATATGTTGGTAAAACACGACAACCTCTAAACATTTTGGGGGCCAGACAAATAATTTGCTATGGGCCCCTGTATTATCTAGTTAGACCATTGAATTAGAGAATGCATCTATCTATTCTGCTCATGGATTCCAAGTCCTCAAGCAATATCATCACATCTGTCTGTATTGGACCCATTTGCTCTCTATTAGCTACGTTTTCTCACAGTGTTACTGTGCCAAGTTGAGTTTGCCTAATGTCAAAATTATTGCAATTGCGCATGCATGTTTCTGGAAAAACTGGGTGCAAAAATATCTGTTGTAACATGTGTCACTTCTGGCCTGGCATTAAAATTGCATTAGTATACAGTAAGTAGTATTGTTACCACATTCTGCAAGTCTCCATTGAGTAGCAGCACAGCATGGCTGCTTAGTAACTTAGTAATTTAGGTAGAAAAAAGACAAACGTCATCAAGTTCAACCTTTTCACTCTACTTTAATCTGCCTAACTGCCAGTTGATCCAGAGGAAGGCAAAAAACCCATCTGAAGCCTCTCCAATTTGCCTCAGAGGGGAAAAATCCTTCCTGACTCTAAAATGGCGATTGGACTTGTCCCTGAATCAACTTGGACTATGAGCTATTTCCCATAACCCTGTATTCCCTCACTTGCTAAAAAGCAATCCAAACCCTTCTTAAAGCTATCTAATATATCAGCCTGTACAACTGATTCAGGGAGAGAATTCCACATCTTCACAGCTCTCACTGTAAAAAAAACCCTCCGAATATTTAGGAAGAACCTCTTTTCTTCTAATCGGAATGGGTGACCTTGTGTCAGGTGGAAAGACCTACTGGTAAATAAAGCATTAGAGAGATTATTATACAATCCCCTTATATACAGTTAGGTCCATAAATCTTTGGACTCAGATGCAGTTGAACTGCAAACTTTCAGCTTTAATTCAGTGGGTTGAACAAAAAGATTGCATAAAAATGTGAGAAACTAAAGTCTTTTTTTTAACACAATCACTTCATTTCAGGGGCTCAAAAGTAATTGGAACATTAACTCAAAGGCTATTTCATGGGCAGGTGTGGGCAATTCCTTTGTTATGTCATTATCAATGAAGCAGATAAAAGCCCTGGAGTTGATTTGATGGGGGGTACTTGTATGTGGAAGATTTTGCTGTGAACAGACAGCATGCAGTCAAAGGAGCTCTCCATGCAGCTGAAACAAACCATCCTTAAGCTGCAAAAACAGAAAAAACCCATCCGAGAAATTAGTTAAAGGTATAAGTGACTTGGATATTTTTACATCCCAGGTGCATGACTTTACATCAACATTGAATCTCATTTGCCACTTAGCTGCCCAGATTGCCAGTTTGTCAAGATCCTGTTTTATGGAATTAAAGGAGACCCGTCACCCAAAAAAAAAAAAATCCAAATCCTATTTTATTACGTTAGTCAAGCAAAATTAACTTTACTTACACTGTATAAATTATTTGAATCTTATTTCCATCAGTCTGGGAATTCATAATTATAGCAAGCAGGCAGGAGCCATTTTGTGGGCACTGTTATTAAGGCAAGCCTTGCATCATCTCAAAATCTTGTTTGTGCACCAGAATGGGGGACCTGATGTCCATCCCCATGCCCTGGCTACACAATTAAATGGTTAAGAGAACTGGGGGAATGTGGGGAGGGCAGTGACATCTAGGCAGTGCTGAATGGAAAGTGAAAGTAATTGTCTGCCCTGCCTCTATGCCACTGGCATAGAGGAGTGGCAGACAATATTTGATTGACAGCTGAAATCTTTAAATGAGTTTACAACAGTTATGAACACCTTAATAAAAAAAGAATTTGTATTTCATATTTAATTTGAAAAGAACTTTTATTATACAGCTTTTTGTGTCTGGGTGACAGGTCCACTTTAATTGGACTGGATAGTTATGTGCCATCTGCAAACACTGATACATTACTTACAATACCCTCCCCTAAGTCATTAAAGAAACAGTAACAACAAAAAATGAAAGTGTTTTACAGTAATACAAATATCATGTACTATTGCCCTGCACTGGTCTGTTTGCCTCAGAAACACTACTATAGTTCATATAAACAAGCTGCTGTGTAGCAATGGTGGAAATAGAAAAAAAAAGCTATTATGTTCTACAGAGCTTATTTGCTATCTGCTGTGTAACTTGAGCCTTTTCTTCTTTGAATAGCTGCCCCCATTACTACACAGCAGCTTATTTATATAAACAATAGTAGTGTTTCTGAAGCAAACACAGCAGTCTTACCAGTGCAGGGCAAAACTGAATTATATTTTTATTACTTTAAAACACTATTTTTTGATGTTTCTGTTCCTTTAATGAACAAGTTAAATAAAAGTAGACCCAATACCGAGCCCTGAGGGACCCCACTAAGAACCTTACTCCAAGCATAGAATGTACCATTAACAACGACCCTCTGTACCCGATGCTGCAGCCAGTTTCCTATCCATGTGCAAACGACTTCATTAAGCCCAACAGACCTTAGTTTAGCAAGTAGTTTGTGGGGCTTTGGCAAAATCCAAATAGATCACATCTACTACTCCCACTGTCCAGCATTTTACTAATCTCATCATAAAAAGCATCACATTTGTCTGACATGACCTACCCTTCATAAAGCCATGCTGATTGCTGCTCATAATGCCAATCACTAGGACAATATTTTGAATGTGATCCATTAGCAAGCCTTCAAATAATTTGGCCACCACAGATGTCAAATTTACTGGCCTATAATTGCCAAGCTGAGATCTTAATCCCTTTTTAAATATTGGAATGACACCAGCTTTTCTTCAAACCATAGGTACCATACCAGATGAAAGCGAATCTGAGAAAATGGAACCGGTCTAAAACTGACCTAAACTCTCTTAGAACCTGGGGATGTATGCCATCAGGCCCTGGGGCCTTGTTTACATTAATTTTAATTAAAGCTTTATGAATCATATCCTGAGTCAGCCACTGACTAGACTGAGCTGAGCCATCAGTGCAGCTATGAAGTGAGCCTGGGAATTCAGACTCCTCTATTGTATACACTGAAGAAAAGAACGGATTTAGCACATTTGCCTTTTCAGTATCTCTTACAACCACACTGGTGCCATTATTTAAAGGAGTAACACTCTCAAGCCACATCTTTTTTACTATTAATATACTTGAAAAACCTTTTGGGGTTAGTTTTAGCCTCAGTCAGTTGCAATGCGCTGCTCATTTCCTATCTTTGCCTTCCGGATTGCTATTTTACAACTTTTATTACAGTGTTTATATTGTATTTATTAAATGCAGCTTCTGTCCCCACAGACTTGTAGTTTTTAAATGCCTTTCTCTTCTTTCCTATTAACTTCTTTCCTTCTATATTAAGCCACATTGGGTGATTCTTAGAGCTTCTACATTTACTCCTTAAGGGAATAAATTGAGAACAGTAACGATTTAATATCATTTTAAATGACAACCATTTCTGTTCTTTGTCTTTAGCTGAAATCATAATGCCCCAATCAATGCTCTGAAGGGCAGCCCTCAAGGCACTAAAATTAGCTTTTCTGAAATTCATGGTTTTTGTTGCCCCAGTATATTGTTGTTTTTTGCACCAGACATTAAATGATATAACAATCACTATTACCCAGGTTCAATTACTATAGCACATTTGCTATAAGTTCTGGGTCATTTGAGATCACTAAATCCAGAACAGCATTTTTTCTGGTTGGCTCCTCAACAACCTGTGCCATAAAATTGTCAGGCAACAAGTTTATAAATTTGTTCACATTAACTGATTTGGCAGTACTGTTGCTCTAGTCAATACCTGGATAATTAAAATCCCCTATTATCATTACTTTCCCCAAACTAGCAGCCTTTTCTATTTGAATCAGGAGATTAGCCCCCTCCTCCTCACTTACATTGGGAGGGGGGGTCTATAGCATATTCCTACAATTAATTTGTTGGACTCTTTACAGGATTTACAAAGTCAGATGGAGTTGAACCATGAATTAGTAGTTCAGTACCAATTGGGTCACAGAGAGTAATGGTTCTTACACTTCTTGGCTACTGACTGAATTGGTAGGAACGGGAAGTGATGGTAGTGTATATTCAGAGCATATTACAATTATTTTTGAATGAACTATTATGAATACAAGGCTGGGAGAGGGTGCCTAGTTAAGATGGTCATAGAAGCAGAGATAAAGTCATACAAATCTTTGTTTCGTATTATTTTCGGACTGTGTGTATATTGTCTCAATATTTTTCATACCATGGAGATTGGTCCTTTAGTTGATTGGACAGGTTAGAAGATTTCTGTTGTCTAACTATAATCTGCATGTATTGTCCAACTTGCGACCCCCTCTTGTGTGACCCCCACATGGAAGTATGCCTGCTGTGTCTGCTTACCATGTGTAAACTTTAAAAGGTATCACTACAGAGATTAATTTGCCCCTGCATTGTTTAAACCTCAAATTCAGACTTTAATTCCCAAATTCAGACTTTAATCCCCTGTATTGTTCACACATGTAACCCCCCATGCATTGTTCACACTTGTAACAACTCTATTATTAACACCCCTAAAGTCCTGTACTGTTCACACCCGAGACCCAGACTGAAACTGCCCACATTGTTCACCTGATCACACTACAAACTGCTGGAGGGGCCAGGACTGTGTCACTGTATGTAGTACATCTATGAGTGGTCCTGATAGGTTTCCCTGTCTCCTGCTCTGTTCTGCCTGCCCTATACTCCCTGTGTGTGCCATCCTCTGCCTGCGTGTGCCTTACTCTGCCTGTGTGTGCCCTGTTCTGCCTGTGGAACATAAGCCTGGTATTAGTTCTGGTGTTTGATCGTATGGTGGGGGTGCAGTGTTATCCACAGGGGAGGAGGAGGCATATGGATTTAAGGGTATGTCTTAATATGACTTACGTTTTTTTCATATATGGGTGATGAGTGATAGTGAGCACCAACCATTTGGTATTTTGGTGTGCTACCACCATTAATGTGTATATGGTCTTGTGGTAACATGGGTGTGGTTTAAAGTGGGTGTGGTTAAAAACAGGGAGTGGTTAACACTGACTTCCATTATTGGCCCTTCACCATGTAGGCCAGAAAAACTCCGGCCCTCTGTAGCACAGAAGATGGACAGCACTGGCCTGAGTGGGTGACTGCCACTACTATTTGTCAGATATAACTTTCTTACCATTGCTGTCTGTCAATTAATGGCCAGAACATCGTTTGAATTGTTCTTTTAGCTACATGATTTAATCTGAATGGTTAATGGTAGGATCGTTCCTTGGACATAAGGATATATCTGCACATCTATGGCCAGCTTAAGGGTAACTATAAAGCAACAATCTGGTTGTGTTTTATGATAATAAAATAAAGCATGTGAGTTTTTTTAAGGAAAACTAAAGGTATACTCACGGCAGGTGATAAATGTTAGGCGCCTCCTAATGATTTGAATTGCTTACCTGATACCAAGAACTGGTGTTCCTGCACAGGCCAAGGGTATTTCTGTAGAAGCACCTCGTCACCATCTTCTTTGGTTTCTTCCGTCTTCTCTATGTTCCTGTCCTGACAGGCACATATGTAACAGAGTGAAAGCCAAAGTTGGACGCAGAAGGCTGTCTTTTTTCACTGCACTGTGCATGCGCCTGTCTTGGCCCGAAGACAAGCAAATGCGTTTGTGCAGAAATACTCCAGGCTGGGACAGTTTTCTGCTAACAGGAGCAACAGCCTATGGTACCAGTAAACATTTTGGCCCCCCATAGTGATTATACCTTTAGCTTTACTGCAAAAAATATTTTTTAAACATGTCTATTTCCCGTGCTTCTATGTAAGTAAGGTGTATATACAGTAGGTGCATACTGCTTCTTTAATATCCACCCAGTAGGCTCCAGCTGCTAAACAACCAGCATTTCCTCCCAGACCTGAAGAACGGGTAATTGTAGGGGCTTATTAATGGGAAATATTCAGTATATAATAAGGATACGGGGACAGTCATTTGACTTGACTTTTTTTCTCTTATTTCCCCTTAATTATCACAATCAAGTCTAAAGGCTGCAACTTCCTGTTTTGCAAAAAGAAAAAAAAAATGATGTAAATGATTGTTACCACAGATTTCCTATGAATTCCTGATAAGCCTGTTTTAGATCTAAGCCTAGCAACAAACATGGTGTTTGCTCTATAGCTGCTCATCTCTTGCCTACTGAGATTTCTATTACAGTTTCTTTCCTTAAAAACTGCTTTTGATAAGAGTCAACAATATCAAGTAAAATTTCAGCTGTAATGTAATTTAATTGTGCTTGGCTTTTTCTGATATCCTTTAATTGTAGCCAGAATGGAACCATAAGGGCAATGACACACAGTGCTATTTGTTGCCAGTGTTCTGTGTGCAAATGAAGTGCCGAAAGCTCCAGAAATTCTTGAAGGGGTTGTTCACCTTTAAATTAATTTTTAGTATGATGTAGAGAGTGATATTCTGAGACAATTTGCAATTGGTTTTTATTTTTAATTATTTGAGGTGTTTGAGTTATTTAGCTTTTTATTCAGCAGCTCTCCAGTTTGTAATTTCAGTCCAAAATACCCTAGAAACCATTCATTGATTTGAATAAAAAACTGGAATATGAATAGGAGACAGTCTGAATAGAAAGATGAGTAATAAAAAGTTTCAATAACAATACATTTGTAGCCTTACAGAGCCTTTGTTTTTATATGGGGTCAGTGACCCCCGTCTGACAGCTGGAAAGAATCAGAAGGCAAATAATTAAAAAACTATAAGAATAAATAAATAATGAAAACCAATTGAAATTTGCTTAGAATTGGTCATATGAAAAGTTAACTCAAAGGTGAACCACCAGTACCTTTATAGATCTCTTTTATTTATGTACATAATCTCACATCCGCTTCCACAACCAGACCATCCAGTGGAAAGAGTTTTAACATATTACCTATGAGACCAGTAAAAAACATTTTCAACCTGAACTCCACCCAGCCAACTAGCCTCTGATGACTCAAACATGGTTGGGACAAGCTTCCATAGGAGAGTAGGGATGGGCGAAGTTTACCCGTTTCGCTTCGCCAAAAATTTGCCGCCCGTGAAATGTCCCAGACGCCCATTAAAGTCTATGAGCGTCCAAAAAATTTTGTCGCGCGGCGAAATTTTTTGGACGCGCCTCTTTTTATTTTGACACACGACGCCATGCAAGTCTATGGGCGTCATTTTTTCGGCGAAACAAGGCGAAAAAATTTGCCCATCCTTACAGGAGAGGTATCAACACTCAAACTTCAACCCAACACCCACGTGATCCCTCAACTGTGCTCACCTACTTGGCCCAAACCTGCCCAAGCCATGGGTATCATGTGTTTCAGGTCAACCAGCTCATTGCTACCATGAAAGGTTGAAAAGAAGAGAACAATAAGCGTAACACACCACACAGCAACAGTGCAAGAAGCTTTGTGCAAATCACTCCAGAGTATGCACAGCTACAGAGCAAAGGATTTGTATATTAATGCACTCAACCTAATAATTCCATATACAGGCCAGAGAATTTATACACATACAAGCCTTCCATATTCAATACAATGTAGTGATAACTGTGTATCGTCCCAAACAATGTAGCAATACAATCGGACTGGGATGCCAGGGGCCCACCACAAAACCTTAGGCTGAGGGCCCACTTTTCAAACTATTATTCTTTCCCCACTCAACCTCTTTATTTTCCAAGTCTTTTATTTCTTCTTACTATATTCTTGCATTATTAAGCTTTTTTCCCCCATAAAGAAATAGGGAATGACCATGAAATAGGCTAAATGGTTAGAAGCAAGAGGCCCACTGACACCTGGGCCCACCGGGAGTTTTCCTGGTATCCCGTGGGCCAGTCCGACACTGAATACAAACTAGAGCAATTGGCTTTGTGCGTATTACTGCAGGCAAGTAGCAATACAGGGGTATAGGCCTTGCATTGAGCCCAGAGAGACCATTCATATGGTGCATTTGTCTTTGTGCATATTCTAGGCATGCCAAAAACACCATTGCATACCTCCCAACGGTCCAGTTTTCAGCGGGACAGTCCCACTTTTGACAGCTCAACCCACAGTCCCGCATTTGTACTGAAAAGTCCAGACTTTCTCTGCACTGAAAAGCCAGAAACAGATTCAAAGTTTCTAACTTAATTGGCTTTTGTCTGAGAGCCCAGAACAGCCTCCAGGTGCAACTAACATACTTTTTTAACGATTTAGAGATAAGCAAATAAGTAATTGTAACAATTTAGATAAACAGGTCTCTTGGGAGAAGTTAGACTCACAGCTTAAAGGGCAATTCACCTTCATTATCAAAACTGTAATAACTAAAAAAAAAAAAAAAAGAAAAACACACAGAAATACGTTTAAACTTTTATAACCTGCCAAATTTTGTAAAATAAACATGGTAATTAGGGGGGTGGGGCCACGAAAATTGGAGTGGTAAAAATTGTGCCGCACTACATGTGGCAAGTTTTTTTTGACCCTCTTTTTATTTCCAAAATGTTGGGAGGTATGTCATTGTGATGATTTATCATATACCCCAGACCTGTCAGCACTACAGTGTACTGGGCCATGTACTTTAAAGGAACAGTTCAGTGTAAAAAATAAATACTGGGTTAATAGATAGGCTGTGCAAAATAAAAACTGTTTCCAATACAGTTAGTTAGGCAAAAATGTAATGTATAAAGGCTGGAGTGAGTGGATGTTTAACAGAACAGAACACTACTTCCTGCTTTTCAGCTCTCTAACTCTGAGTTAGTCAGCGACTTAAAGGTGGGAAAACAGTTATGGCCTTTACGGCCCTCCTCGTATCACCGATTGGTCACTGACTGGTAAAAATGTAACTATGTAGCCTTGTTTGGCAAAGTTGCTAATTGAGTGAACGTTTGCCTGATTTGGCCACCCACACACTTGTCCAATCTGTTTGATCCCATCATTTGGCCCCCGAAGCTTTCCTCACATGATGGGATCTGGCTAACCTGTCCCATAAATAGGTCACTGGTTTTTGGCCAGATGGCAGGCCATCGGGAGGCCCCATATATAGGCCAGTAGGCTGCTGCCTGGTCTGGAAGGGCTGAGTTGGCAGCTTTATTTGGCCCAAATATGGCCACTTTTAGTAGAACAAAGTCCACAGTGGTGTCTCCAAGCCCCAGACATTGCACTTGTTAAAGAACCGGCGAGGAGACATTAATCCTCCATCCTGCTTCCATCTGTTTAGCTTTGGCACCTCAGTGTTGTACAACACACAGATAAGGAATCCTGCTGATGGTACATAGATAGCATTGCTGATTGCTCTACACACTTCATAGCATGGCTGTAAAGTGCAGAATAAGCACCTAGAGCTACTGCAAAGCATTCACATATCAGGCTTGTCTGGGCTCCAATCAATACAAGATAACTGCCCTTTAAAGGGGTGCTTCAACTTCAAGTTAACTTTTAGTATGCTATAGAATGGATAATTCTAACAACTTTTCAACTGTTTTTTTTTTTTTTTTTTTTTGCAATAGTTTTTGAAATATTTGCCTTCTTCTTCTGACTCTTTCCAACTTTCAAATGGGGGTCACTGGCTCCCACTTAAACAAATGCTCTGTAAAGCTGGCCATAGATGCAAAGATCAGATCGTACGAATCTCCTTTTCGTAACATTTTCGGGCCGTGTGTAGAGAGTCCCGACATTTTTCGTGCCATGGAGATTAGTCGTTCAGTTGATTGGACAGGTTAGAAATTCTCTGTCTGCACTGATAATATCACCAGCTTTGGTCGGACATAACTTTCATACGATTGCTGTCAGGGGCAGAACATCGGCTCATCTGTTCTTTTACTACTTTTTTTACTCTCTATATCATACTTACAGTTAATTTAAAGGCGAACAACCCCTTTAAGGCCATGTTTTCATCTATGTTTTACATGCAGGTGCCGCCATGACAAAGCCTGGCATATAAATCAGATGCACTCTCAGTCCACTGACTAGTACTACAGTTAGATATTAAAAGTCTTTTCCCATCTCGGAGGGAAGAAATTATCTGTCACCCTTGCCTTTTTAAAAATGGATATTTGTCTCTCCGATTGAAACATCCTTCCCCCCAGTGACTGCAATCTGCACAAGCAGCATGGAGCAATCCTCTTCTTCCACTTTTTCTTTCTTTCAAATCCCAGAGCTGACGCATGTGCAGTAGTGAGAATAATAAGTCTTTGTTGTTAAAGTTCGGCCTTTCACTCTACTGCACATGTGCACCCGAAAGAAGAAGCAGAACAAGGATCGCTCTGTAGTGTTAGCACAGAAGTACCATGGGCCACTGCACTTTTGTAAATGGGGGGGGGGAATGTGCCAAACTTTTGGCACCCCCCCTCAGGTGATTGAAGCTTTTCTTCTCCTATATATAAAGATACTCCCCCCTTTAAACAGTAAGCAGTTCACTCTGTTTCAACTAATGTTTCACACAGGAAATAAGTGTAAACATTAAAGAAGGGAGGACAAAATGCTTGGCCAACAAATTTAAAGATCAAGCAAGAGGACATCCAACCTGTGCCCACCAGCTGCCGTTGAACAACCCAAGCATCTTCACGTCAAGCCTTGGGGGAGGGGGGGCAGGGCAGGTGGACCAGTCCGACACTGGCCATCAGGAGGGCACAGGGGGTACATTCATATAAAGCCCACCTTGACAGCACCAAAGCGATGTGCCGAACCGCAGAAATCCTGAAGACCTGAAGATCAGAAAGTCCCCAAACGCCAAAGACCCGAAGCTGCAGAGCCGAAGCCACGAAAAAAGACCCAAAGGAAAGCAAAGACGCAAGAAGAAGTTCTGCTGAACACCAATGTGTGTTTTTTTTAAAATTGTATTAAACCCCTGACCACCAGTGTTTCTTTTTAACTTGTAAGGGGGTCCCTGGCTCCAATGTTTTGGTTTTTTTTTACCTTATAGGGGGGCCTGACCACCAATGTTTTTTTAAAAACTGCAAGACCCTGGGCACCAGTTTTTTTTTTACATATAAGGGGGGGTTTACTGTTTTTTAGCACCCAGAAAATTTGTTGTACGGGCCCAGTGATTTCTGGTGGTGACCCTGGGGGGGGGGGGGTCAAAGAGTTACAGCCCATTTGATGAAGGGCACTGATGAAGCCTTTCTGACTGGACAAAGATTGGAATTGCATCCTGCTGTTGCACAACATTTCCTACTTTTAGCAATGAACATGGGATGGTGCAATAAGGTTTAATCAAAGCCATAATATTCAGGGAAGAGGATATTGTATTGGGCAACAGGGTAGAGACTATAGGAAGCAATGGGGCTTGTTTGCTTTCAGCTTGGAAACTGGTTTAGGGGAAGACATTGAATTTAACGAAAAATGTCAAACTTTTGTAGATGGAGAAATGTTCTAATTAACATCAAATACTGCAATGATTTGTAATGCAATCCATTTCTAAAGGTACATATCCCCCCCCACATGCCCTGTACAGTCCCCACAGCTAACTCCACTAAGCAGCTCTGGTTTTGATAAACAGGTACAGGGAAGAGGGGCTTTTATGTTTAGTGCAGTTACAATGTGATGAGGGGTGGGTTAGTTTTAGTCTTGGCTGTTCTGTTAGCAAATTGACTTTCCTGCGGTGAATAAACGCCAATAACCCACGCTGTCCCAATGCTAAATGAAAGAGAGAAATGCATAATCATCTGTAAGTGCAACAACTTTGTTCATTAAAATAACATGTCAGCAAGTTTAATTCATGAAAAAGATTTATTTTAGTTACATATATATAATATATATAATGTTAAAAGATTTCCATCAATAGTGTTTCTCCCAAGCATTTGTTAAAGTGATGAATTTGTTATGGAAATTCAAAATCTATTTCACAGTGAAACAGTTAGTGTTTTGCTTTATGGCTGGAAGTCAATTTCTGCTGCAGGGCTGCATCTTTAAGCACTCCCTCTGGTGTTGTACAACTATCACTCCCATCAGTGTGCCAGCATCACAGCTCTGCAGGCAGGTGCATTCTGGGAACACGAGTGAGTGCATAATGCCGTTCTGTACAAAACACATAATTGCTTTTTCTGTTAGGATGCAGTTTCTACAATTATATCTCAACATTTACATTGCAATAAAAAAAAAAAAAAAAGAGATTTGTAATGTACACCTTCTCAATGAAAGATATGTATATTTATGTACAAAATTGATCACAACACAAGAATTGACCTTTTTAGTTAGTAACTTAGACTCAAACATAAAACAAATAAAAAAAAAAAAATCCCAGCAAAAGGTGCACTATAAAATATGGAGAGTGTCGGAGATTCTGCAGCCTGACACTGCGATAGTGCGACAACGCACAGTGATCAGCTATTTGTTACACTAACCCATAATGATGATTTAAAAACGATTCAGAGAATGTCTCTATGTCTAGAATTAGAGTTTCCAAATGGTTCAGAGCTGGCAATGGGGGCACACAGTGGATACTCCCAGCAACCATTATACAAGAGCCTAGCCCCCCCCCCTCCATCATAAAATCACTACCACCAATGGACCAGAGACTGTAAATCTGGCACGGGCCATTTAAATTGGTTAGAGATAAATCAAGCATTGACTTCACTGTCACTTTAAGTTGAGCAGATGACTGGAGCGTTCCCCATACTGCTCAGTATCCATTCACTGTATTTGTTTACCTCTCAGCCTCCATGTCTATGACACCTTAGCAACACTCACAGAATGTCTCCTTAAATAGTTTTTCATTCTCTTAGGGTAGTGGCAGACGGAGATTAGTTGTCCAGCAACAAAACTTCTCTTCTTCTCCCCAAATGCCTTACCACCGGCAAGAATATGAATTGCTGGCGGGACGGCATTCAGAATCACTTCGGATTTCCAAAGTCACCTCGTGAGGCAAATTCAGAAATGTATACCATCTTGCCGGCAATTCGTATTCTTTCCGGCAGGAAAGCATTTGGGGAGATTAGTCACCCGAAGTAGGGAAGATTTGTCACTCAGCGACTAATCTCCCCGTTTGCCATTGCCTTGGTGGCAGACGGGAGATTAGTCGCCAAGTGACAAATCTCTACTGCGGGCTACTAATCTCCCCTGATATGCCTTGCCGCTGGCGAGAATGCGATATGCCAGCAGGATGAAATATGAATTGCTTAGTTTCTGGTAGTCAACCGAAATTTCCTCATTTCCAAAGCGATTTGTATGCCATCCCGTGAGTGATTCACATTTTTGCCGATGGGAAGGCATTTCAGGGGTGAATAGTCGCCTGCAGTAGATATTTGTCGCTGGGCAACTAATCTGCCACCACACTTACAGGGACATATGACTGAAGGTGAGCGACACCCACCCAAATATTTGAGGCAGGTATTGCAAAGCTTTCTACCCTTCTCTGACACATTACTGGCAGGAGAGGCACAGGACCAGCAATCCCTCTGGCTCATTCACAAGCTTTCCTAGCTCTAGGGCTACACACATGTATTATTGGAGTGTGGATTTTAGTGTTAAGGGGGTCCCTAAAAACACAAACATTCTGATTAAATGTTGAACCCACGGTTTCGACACCCAGCTTGATTGAGCATCACCAATTGTTAAAAACCCATGACATTTGTTCAGACAGGCCTAAAATATTGCACAGAGTTGACGGTTACAGTTGTAGGATCTCCTCCGGTGTGACCAAATGCACAAGTTCTTTCTTCCTTTCCACCTTGTTTAAAATGACGAACATTGAAGCGATTGTGGTAATACTGCAACAACAAATATGTGGTGAGGACGCAGCCTCGTGTATGGCAGACTGGGAAGATTTGGCAAAACCTGAAGGCAGTTAAACGTTCTATACAAATGCTGGATCAGCCACATCCAAAGGCCATGTAAGAATTCTGTACAGAGGAATTAGTAGCAGTGACAATGGAATCCATGGGGCTTGATGGGTGCATAGTCACAGTGAAGATCAAACAGTAGTGGAATAAGATTCTGTCCTTTTCCCAGTTTGTTTTGGAACCATACCATTAGAATCTGTGACAATGGAAAGAACCTCTGTGTCGCTGTCACTGCTTTCTGAAGCTGAAGGGTCCAGTGCCATCTTGTCATGTCTTTTGTGCAGATGAAACTGAACCTTTCCCTCCTGCAGTGTGCCCCCAACGTATTCTTCATCAGAGGAATGGAAAGACTCGTCATCACCAATGATATGGTTGACAATATGGATCCCGTCAAAAGTGGGTTGGTCTGGGAGGCCCTTCTTGCTGTTTAGGCATTTTATCTGGCAAAAACACAACAACATAAGAAGGCATAAGAAAGATACATGGCCACACTAAGCGTGGCACTTTATAATGAAAAAGGAGCTGCAAATTGTCGAAATCTGTCTGCACTTTTAATATGAATCCAGATTGTGAAGGCCATTAACCATGGAAACCAATTAGTGGTCTAAAAAGAAAGATGAGAAAATAGAAAGGGATTTGCATTTAATAAAACCAATCAGAACCATCTTCATCATTATCAGATTCAGATCATTCCTCAGCTCAGTCAGTCACATACCACAAACCAGAGACAGTACAGATGTGTGAATATTTCTTCTTACCATATAAAAGCAGGAGATCAAACTATATTCTGGTTACGTTGGTACAACAAATGAGATATTTTAGGTTCCCTGTACAAATATACTATACTGCAGGACTGGTGATAATAGGGAATGAATTTTGTGAGGATGAATAAGGTCACTTTTGCGTAGACCGGCATCCCAAAATTACTGCTTTTTTACTGGAATTATGGAGTGATAGTCAAGGCAACCTGTGGCACATGCACTGGAATGAGAGACTGGAGAACAAACGAATGGATGAAAAGGAATGAACCTCACCAGCCAACAAACAGCAAACTCCTTGAACTTACCTGTAACAGGCTGGTCCATCAAGTCAAGCATGAGTAAAAACAGGTGACATTAAAGAGACCACTTTTTCAGGTAATTACAGAGAAAAGTCACAGCTGCATGATGAAGGGAGAGGAGGCTGTACAGTTATCCAAAGAAGGGTAAAGAGAAGGTTTCCAAATGGCAATATAGGGCAGGGGAGGGAAAGCAATGGAAGGAGAAAAGAGGGGACAGCATAAGTGTCTGATGAAAGAGAAACACAACAAATGCAATATGGAAGTGAAGAATAAGGTGGACATGTGATACAAAGAAAGATGAGCAAGAGGTGCAGCAGAATGTGGGATGAAGGCAAATGAGGGGTGGAGTAAGTGAGGAATGGAGCATGAGGTGGAGGGGAGATGAGGCAGTGCAAGAGAAGTAGAGAAAGGGAGATTGTATGAATATAGAGCAATGTTACATAGATGGAGGCAATAGAGGGAGATGGCATGGCTATTCAGCTGGGTGGGCATCAGTAGAACTTCAGAATGGTTGGTGTAAATATTAAGAAAAAAACTCCAAAGTTGTAAGTCTGATAATTCCCAGACTCCATGGATATTTGAGAAGAAAAAATACACATTTTCAATATTGAAGAACAGGTAGCAAGTATCAAAAAGAAATGCAGTGTTCAGTCACTAGCACATCTATTACCCCCATGCCTGAGAATTGAAGTGGCGTTATACTGCATGTTTTCAATTCCTTTCTTCTCACCCTAACCAGGAAGGCTTCCCTGCAAAGTAGTACAGTAAGGAACAGCACCAATTATAATTTATGGTTTCACACTGCACTGTGTAAGAGATAATACACCTTCTATTATACTACAAATACACACATATACACGCTGAGTGCAACAACCCAAGAGCTTCACTCCAGCTTCCGCCAAATTCTCTATACCCTCTGGCCAGATACATGAGCTGACTAAGCAGAGAACTCGGCTTTTGCACGATTAGACGTATTTCCTAACATAAAATAGAAGTGTAGAGTGTACACCTGCACTCTAACATATTTTTTAGTGATAGCTTGCGGTTTAAACCCAATAAACATAATGCAGGGTTTAAGGGGAAATCACTTTTGTAAATGCAGCCCACACCAGTTTCCCAGGTATAGGCCTTGTTTGAAGCTTTGCGGAGGTCATCATTTTACCATAAGATTTGAAAGAACAGTTCAGTGTAAAAATAAAAACTGGGTTAATAGACTGTGCAAAATAAAAAATGTTTCTAATATAGTTAGTTAGGCAAAAATGTGACTGAGTGACTGAATGTCTAACATAACAGAACACTACTTCCTGCTTTTCAGCTCTCTAACTCTGAGTTAGTCGGTGACATGAAGGGGAGTTAGTCAGTGACTTGAAGTGAGTTTGCAATTGATCCTCAGCATTCAGCTCAAATTCAAAAGCAACAATTATAACCTATATGGCCCCCCTTAAGTAACCGATTGGTTACTTACTGGTAACCAATCCGTTTAAACCAAGAGAGCTGAAAAGCAGCAAGTAGTGTTCTGTTTGTTCTGTTCGACATTCAGTCACTCCAGCCTTTATACATTATATTTTTGCCTAACTAACTATATTAGAAACATTTTTTATTTTGCACAGCCTATCTATTAACCCAGTTTTTATCTTAACTTCTCTGATTAAAGGAATTGTTCAGTGTAAACAGGCCCGGGTAAAATCAGGTATTTATATGCTCAATTATTTCTCATGTCTACAGGCCAGTAGGAATAGACTGGGAGCAATAGCTTTCCCTATAGCCTAGTGATGAGATTTGTGGCTTCTGCGGAGTTCGTTCAAGTCAGGACAAGAAAATCTATACTAAGGTGTTAAAATACCTGGAATGCAAAATTAGGATCTATGGAGTTTGGGTTGAGCCACGACAATGTCTTGAGGATTTACGTAGTGTCTTACCAGACAAACCCATGATGTGCCACAGGAGAGGCACGAATTTGAGAGACCTTCTGGTAAAAACTGATCCAATTAAATGTTATCAAGTAAAACAGGGTAATGTATATGGCCACATAAACCAGGATGTTATCATTGTCCTAACTGCATCTCTTGCAGATTTATGGCCCCTGGGGACAGCTTTTTACATCCACAGACTGGTAAACGATTTCTGATTAAACACCACATCCCATGCATCACCCCACACGTCATTTACCTAATAACTTGTCCATGTGGCCTTGCTTATGTGGGCAAAACGGACTTAACCTGTTTTTGGATGGATGGGCATCATTCCGCTATAAGCACTGGCCTCACTAACAAACCTGTAGCAATGCTGGGCATAGGCTCCATTGTTTCTGCTAAGTTGCTATAGATCATGTGCCCCCACTTAGGAGAGGTGGTGACCGTTCAAAATTGCTGCTCCAAAGGGAGGTTTTTTGAATTAAAAAGCTAAACACTATGGCACCAGCAGGGTTAAATGAACATTGTTCTTCCCTATGCTTTTTGAATCAGCGTTAATAGCCTATATAGCATGTTGTTACATTGTTATGAATTTAGTATCAATTATATTCAGTATATCCTTTCATTGATACATTTTGCAGAGAACATTTGTTACACTGTTTCTGTGTGTTATAATTCATTATTGTGTGATTAGATTTTGAACTTATTGGTTTCTATGATTAACCTGTTCCACTCTACAGGGATGTGTTTCCTGTCATGTGGTGTTGGGACAGTCACACCATTGGGTGAATGCTTGTGGGTTTTACTTATTTATTCACAGGTGATTTTACTGGGGATTTGTGGTAGGGAGGGGGAGGGAGAGAGAGAGAGAGAGAGAGAGAGAGAGAGAGAGAGAGAGAGAGAGAGAGAGAGAGAGAGAGAGAGAGAGAGATAGTGGTTATGATTGGCATAAAGCTAGATTTATTTCAAACATAGGAACCACAGATAAACAGATCTCCCCCTTCCTTATTAATCACCACTATCACTGTATTTAAAGAAAGGGGAAATTGGATACGGTTAAGGGAGTCCCTCATCGTATCATAAAACGATGGCAGTGATGGCACTGTATCAGTCTGATGGGAAACTCTTATTGGTCATAATTTTTTTTTTTTAGTTTTTCACTAATTTGCCTTCTTCGACTATTTCAAATGGGGTCACTGACCCCATCTAAAAAACAAATGCTCTTTAAGACTACACATTTCTTGTTATTGCTACTTTATATTACTCACCTTTCTATTCAGGTCTCGCCTATTCATGGTGGCTAGGGGAATTTGGACATTAGCAACCAGATGGCTGAAATATCAATCTGGAAAGCTGTTAAATAAAAAGCTAAATAACTCAAAAACCATAAATAATAATAAAAAAAAATGAAAACCAATTGCAAATTGTATGAGAAAATCACTCTCTACATCATACTAAAAGTTAACTCAAAGGTGAACAACCTCTTTAAGTGCTTAATTTGAGATATATATATATATAATATTTGCCTAATAAGTCACACAAGATGCCCATATAGACTAAAACAGATGCACATCTGGCACCTATGCAAAAGCCTCTTCAAAGGGATACTGCCATGGGAAAAAAAAAATTTTCAAAATGAATCAGTTAATAGTGCTGCTCCAGCAGAATTCTGCACTGAAATACATTTCTCAAAAGAGCAAACAGATTTTTTTATATTCAATTTTGAAATCCGACACGGGGCTAGACATATTGTCAATTTCCCAGCTGCCCCAAGTCATGTGACCTGTGCTCTGATAAACTTCAATCACTCTTTACTGTTGTACTACAAGCAGCCAAACAAAAGAACAATGGGAAGGTAACCGATAGCAGCTCCCTAACACAAAATAACAGCTGCCTGGTAGATCTAAGAACAACACTCAATAGTAAAAACCCATGTCTCACTGAGACACATTCAGTTACATTGAGAAGGAAAAACAGCAGCCTGCCAGAAAGCATTTCTCTCCTAAAGTGCAGGCACAAGTCACATGACATCGGGCAGCTGACAATATGTCTAGCCCCATGTCAGATTTCAAAATTCAATATAAAAAAATCTGTTTTGAGAAATGGATTTCAGTTCAGAATTCTGCTGGAGTAGCACTATTAACTGATGCGTTTTGAAAAAAACATGTTTTCCGATGACAGGATCCCTTTAAAGCCTCGAACCAAGTGTGTTATGTACGGTAAGCAAGTCTGCTATATACATCTCTTTACTTAGTCAAACAACTGTCTCTTAAATTAAGACACACCGGGTCAGATTCAATTCAGTGAGAAACAAATATTTTACGGCTTATCACATGAAAAGTGAAGGAAGATGTTCAATTTGAGGAGAAAAAACTTCTCCTAATTCAGTTCCAGTTTTTCCCATAGACTTCAATAGCGTTTCCACATGATAATTTGGGTGATATTACTCCAACTTCCAGTACAGCAGTAAAAAGATACTGAAGTTTATTAGAGCACAAGTCACAGGACTGGGGGCAGCTGGGAAACTGACAATATGTCAAGCCCCATGTCAGATTTCAAAATTAAATGTAACAAAATCTGTTTGCTCTTTTGGGAAACGGATTTCAGTGCAGAATTCTGCTGGAGCAGCACTATTAACTGATGTGTTTTGACAGTAGTGTAGGGTTTTCCTGACCTGCACCCGAACCTTACCCGCCCTGCTCCAGCCCGCCCGCACCCGCACTTCCAGGGTCCTTTTATAGACCCGCGCCAATGACGTCACAAAAGGGACGGGGCGAGCAGACTTGAGACTATAAAACCGGAACCCGGAATTTGAAGGTGGCGGATGGGGAGAGCAGGAGAAGAGCTCAAGACGCACCCGCGAGGTCGACCTGAACCCGCCCGACCCGCGGGTATCGGGTCGGCCCGCACATCACTATATGACAGTATCCCTTTAAGTTAACTTTTGGTATGTTACAGAATGGGCTTCATTTTTCAATTTAAATAATTTGCCTTTTTTCTTCTGCCTTACTTATCTTTGTATTCAGTCTATCTCCTATTTATCTGTAAATCTGTCACTCACACCACTGCCTGGTTGCTACAGGCCCTTTAATTCATGACTGAATGTGCATTGAGTTTTTTTGTAATTCCTATGACAAATGTATGATATAATGAGCTCTAATCAATGAATCTGGAGTTTCATGCCTCCAGTTCAGATATAGGAGATGCCATAGATCAATGGGAAGGGGATATTTCCATTCTAGAAACCAGATAATCAAAAAAGAATATTTCATTCATTAAAACAGATTCAGGTTGTCACCTGAGGAATACTCAGAGTTCAAAATCAATTACTCAGACCAAACTTGATTGTGATTAACCTGCTCAAGATATTTCTTAAACATGAGTGGATTTGAGTAAATTTGTGATTAGTTTTTTTTTTTGTCCTGACTGTTGAAATGATGTAACAAAGTAATGAAATTACTATATACTAGTAACAATATTAAGAACATGTTTGATACATTTATAGTGGAAAGTTGCTTGCAATTACATTTCTTTCATCGTGTAATATGTTTTACGGTTTTAAATTGTTGGTGTGGAGTTTCCCTTTAAACAGAGTGGGTCCTGGCCCACTGCATGCTCTGCTGAAACTGAAGGAAATAAATAGATACAGTAGAATGACACATTGCCCCTGGGGGGCTGATCTTTCTGGTAACATTTACAAAGCACTGCACTTTAGTCACTCCATCTATCCCACCTGATAATACAAGGGAACGGTTATAAAACTGTAAAATGATTCACAAGTGCTAATTTACTATGGTCCAGTGTGAAAATCCGTTACTCTAATTTTAGCCTGATATTGCAGCAATTGCTCCAGGTGCAAGTGCTCTTGAACTTGTCAAGGGCATTAAAAAAATAATTAAATAAAATATCCCCATAGAAGAGAGAAAACTGCACCTGCAAATGGAAATGATACTTTGCTGTATAATCATGGTTCCTTAAAGGAACAGTAACGCCAAAAATACGTGTTTTAAAGTAATGAAATGATAATGCAGTGTTGCACTGCACTGGTACAACTGGTGTGTATGCTTCAGAAACACTATTATAGTTTATATAAACAAGCTGCTGTGTAGCCATGGGGGCAGCCATTCAAAGCAGGAAAAGGAGAAAAGGCACAGGATACACAGCAGATAACCGATAAGCAATGAGATTCTTCAGAACATACAGTATCTATTGTGTATCCTGTGCTTGAATGGCTGCCCCCATGACTACACAGCAGCTTGTTTATATAAACTATAGTAGAGTTTCTGAAGCAAACACACCAGTTTTACCAGTGCAGAGCAACACTACATTATATTGTCATCCTTTAAAACACTCATTTTTTGGTGTTACTGTTCCTTTAACTTTTTTTTCAGACCTACATTCAACTCATGATACATAACTATTTAAAAAAAAAAAGCACACAGGGATCCACACTAAACATCATGGCGATTTAATTTTGTATCGCAAACCACAGAGTAAAAATGAGTGGTTAGGACAAAGTGCATGCATTAGCCAGGATGCACCCTTAGTGCAGTGTCTTTGTGCTGGTCCTACATTCACTTTATGCTGCAAAGGAACGCACCAAGATTTAAAATGACCAGATATGGGTTGGGGTGTGATTCTTATCTCCCCCCCCCCAGGGCATAACTTCATATGTTTTTAATGCCATAAATACAGATACGAATGTGATCAGTCCACTTACAAGAAGTTTTCACACTAAAATCACACCAGTGTCTGCTCTGTACTGTGAGAGCACCGCAACACACACATCTAGCACAAACCTGCAACTTTGTGAAACATGTGTAACTGTGTTTAATGGCTCTTGCTGAGAGGCCGTGTCCTGCAAGCGCTTGTAACCACCACCCTGCAGCAGCCAGAGTGTTTCTGAGAATCGGCCAGTTCGCAGAGCTGTGAATCTGAAGCAGAACGCAGGGCTATTTTTGTCTCCTCATTCGCTATGGAGTGCTGAAGTTAATAAGCGGGGAGAGTCCCAACAGCAAAGCTCAGTCATTTGCTAGAGAACTCAATCCTTCACTGAGTTTCATGTCAAGTGTTTTCTTATAAATGGTAAACACTGATGAGAAGGCAAGATCACATGACTGTTAAAGGGATACTGTCATGGGAAAACATGTTTTTTCCAAAATGAATCAGTTAATAGTGCTGCTCTAGCAGAATTCTGCACTGAAATCCATTTTTCAAAAGAGCAAACAGATTTTTTTATATTTAATTTTGAAATATGACACAGGGCTAGACATATTGTCAAGTTTACCAGCAGCCCCCAGTCATGTGACTTGTGCTCTGATAAACTTCAATCACTCTTTACTGCTGTACTGCAAGTTGGAGTGATATCATCCCCTCCCTTTCCCCCGAGCAGCCCAACAACATTACAATGGGAAGGTAACCAGATAACAGCTCCCTAATACAAGATAACAGCTGCCTGGTAGATCTAAGGGTCAGGCCACACGAGCAGACTCAGGGAGATAAGTCGCCCCAGCGTCAAATCTCCTCTTCTTCGTGGGACAATCTCCCCAAACTGCCTTCCCCCTGCCCTCCGCCTGCTAAAATGAAAATTGTCTGCAGCAATGCACACACGGCGCTTCATTTTCCAAAGTCTCCCGAAGTTTTCTCGACAACTTCGGAAAACAAAGCGTCGCGTGTGCATTGCCGCAGGCGATTTTCATTTTAGCCGGCGGAGGGCAGGGGGAAGGCAGTTCGGGGAGATTGTTCCACGAAGAAGAGGAGATTTGTCGCTGGGGCAACCAATCTCCCTGAATCTGCTCATGTTGCCAGACCCTTAGAACAGCACTCAATATTAAAATCCAGATCCCGCTGCGACGCATTCAGTTACATTGAGTAGGTGAAACAACAGCCTGCCAGAAAGCAGTTCCATCCTAAAGTGCTGGCTCTTTCTGAAAGCACATGACCAGGCAAAATGACGTGAGATGGCTGCCTACACACCAATATTGCAACTAAAAAAATACACTTGCTGGTTCAGGAATTACATTTTATATTGTAGAGTGAATTATTTGCAATGTAAACAGCGTAATTTAGAAATAAAAACTACACCATAAAAATCATGACAGAATCCCTTTAACTCATTGGGGGGAATTCACAAAAGTGGTGATACTGAGACAAAATAAAAGTGGAGATAAAAATGTCGGATTTCCCACCGAATTCACAAACCTCCACATTTGTGAATTTGTCTTTTAAACAGACAGTTTTCAGATTTTGACTTTTGCATGACATTTTAAAGACATTTTTTCTAAGTACACCTCTCAGTCAGCCATCAAATTGGAATTTTTTGGGGACATTAAGAACATTATACATCATTTTTTTCAGGATAGTGTGGGCTTTCTAAATGTTTGTGAAATTACACTTCTGTAACAAGATATAAGAGTCTAAATTCAAAAAAATGCTATTTTATTATTAATTATTAGGTCAAGTTTCTAATTCAGGGATCCCCAACCTTTTGAACCTGTGAGCAACATTCAGAAGTAAAAGGAATTGGGGAGCAACACAAGCATGAAAAATGTTCTTGGGGTGCCAAATAATCACTGTGATTGGCCATTTAGTAGCCTCTATGTGGATTGTCAACCTACATTGAGGCTCTGTCTGACAGTACATCTGTTTTTTATGCAACTAAAACTTGCCTCCAAGTCTGAAATTCAAAAATAAGCACCTGCTTTGAGGCCACTGGGAGCAACATCCAAGGGGTTGGGGAGCAACATGTTGCTCATGAGCTACTCGTTGGGGATCACTGGAATTGTTGCTAAAACTAAAAACACGGCTGTGAGACTTTACTTTTCCTTTAGATAATATATTCACATTGCTAATACTGGCTTATTCATTAAGCTAAAACTAATAAAATAATGCAAGTGGAAGTTAAACACTTTTTACATATAAAATTGAATAAAATTCACTTTTTTTGTTTATCAGTGTTTTACTTGTTTTGTTAATGAGGCTTTTACACCTGTAGCGTTAGACAGAAACTTGTGTAGGGGCACCTACAAGAGATGTGTAGTGAAGATTGGGTGAACCAAAAGCAGAGCAAATGATTTTAGACTTGATCTGACACATGTAGAAGGGTTATACTGAGCTTTATACGGGAGAAAATGACATTTTTGCACCATTTTGATAGACAAATTCATAAAAGTGTCTGTAAACTCTCTTTCTTTCACTAAAGCAGTTATCCCCAACCAGTAGCATGTGAGCAACATGTTGCTCTCCAACCCCTTGGATGTTGCTCTCAGGGTCCTCAAAGCAGGTTCTTATTTTTTAATTCCAGGCTTGGAGGCAAGTTTTATTTGCATAAAAACTAAGTATAGAGCCAAGTAGTGCCTCTTGTAGGCTGCCAGTTCACATAGGGGCTACCAAGCAGCCAATCACGGCCCTTTATTGGTGCCACCCCAAGGGACTTTTTCATTTTCTTGTGTTGCTCCCCAAATCTTTTTACATTTGAATGTGGCTCACGGGTAAAAAATGGTTGGGGACCACTGCTCTAAAATATGAAAAGGGGCGGTTGAGTCAGAATCTAGGCGGATTTCTGTTTGTGAATGTGGAGAAAGTGTTTTACTCCAGTTTACCACCACTTTTTTTTTTAAAGGTATTTTTTTTATTTATTTATTTTTTTTAAAACAGTAAACATTGACGAGACAATAAACATTTATGTTACAAACATGTGTCACTGGATTTTTTTCCTTGCATCAAGACTTTACTACTTACTTACAGGTTGATCTATTATACCATTCAGCTATTCGCAAAATGTTTCCCTCATTCACTCGCCATGTCCCATCTAGGTTGAGTGACAGGGCCAGATTACCACCATGGGCTCCATATTTTATCGAATTTACGGGCCGAGCCTCTGGCTTCAGGGGTATTGCTGTGTTGACTAAGTTTATCCAGGAGTCTCGGGGGAGGAGGGGTAGGCCTATCCAGTGCATAACTATATTTTTCTTTGCATAATACAGTAATGCCCTAAATCTCCCTCTTGCAAGGACTGTATGTACTAATTGGTCTACTATCCCCAGTATACACACCATAGCAGATAGCACCTGTGTGAAGTCGAGGGTGTTTGCTGGGGCTGCTATTATCTGAGACCAGTATGAATTGATTACTAGACAGGCCCAAATCATGTGTATATAATTAGCCGACGGAATTCTACACTCTCTTGGCCATAGAGTTTACCACCACTTTTACTCCAAAAATAAGCCATCTGCACTTTTGTGAATTCCCCCCTTTGTATCTACAGACCCTTCGGTGCAGTGTGGTTTATCAGCCATTAAGCTGAAATGAATCAAACACATTCCCACAAATCTCAAGTTGAAGCAAAGAAATTGAAGACTTATGCAAAGCCAAAGGAGCTTTGTGGTCTCCCAGTATCCATGTGTAATCTGTTGTGCCACTGCTGTAATCTAGGTAGCACATAGCAGCCTTGCAACATCCAGGAAACACACTCACTCACTTACCAACAAGGGCCAGAACAACAGGATGGCTCGCATGCTGATAAATCATAGAGTTTCAATGGTTTGCAGTCTAGAGTGAAAGAAAAGGCTCGACGAGAGAGATTTATGACCATTGCAAAATTAGCTGTTATTTTTCTTACAGAAAGCTAATTTTCTTCTCACAGGCACAGGAAGCAGCAGACTGAATTGTGCAACTGATTGGATTTCTTAGGAGTAACAACAACCTCCTCTATCATATTGATACATTACAGTCTCCTGTGTAAAACCTACACCTGTTTAACAGACTTGTGTGTATACACAAAGTGAAATGTGGGAGTTTCCAGGCCATGAAGCGATAATGTCTAGATGGTGATGCTGCAGTCGGCACACAATTCCCTGAGCAGGAGACAACACTACAATGTGCGTTTTGATCAATAATTATATATATATATATATATATATATATATATATATATATATATATATATATATATATATATATATATATATATATATATATATATATATATATATATATATATATATATATATATTATATATGTAAATTAATGGGGCAATAGAGATTTTTAGACTCATTTTTAATTTACATGAATTTTGTTGCCAGCAGCACTTTAGACCTAGCAAAAAAAAATATTTCTGGATTGTGCTAATGGGTGTACTATAGTACTGTAGCCTGAAAATTAATTTTGCACTGTAAACCAACCAGTATGGCAGCTCCCCGCACAACATACAGAGATAGGATATATAAAGCACTGACTAGAAAATGAACAATGGTCAATGGGTTTTAATGAACATTTCAATGCATTCCAACCTAAAGCATTTGCTGTGCTTCCATGGGTTTATTGCAAGGGGAGGTTTATGGTGCAGGCTACGTCTCTCTCCTTGCCTAGACTGTTAATTAAAGGACCATAAACATAACCATTAAAAAAAAAAAATGTTAAAAATATTTGTACATAACGAAAAAACAACACCAAGACACAGTTAAAGGAAAACTATACCCCCAAAATGAATACTTAAGTAACAGATAGTTTAAATCATATTAAGTGGCACATTAAAGAATCTTACCAAACTGGAATAAATATTTAAGTAAATATTGCCCTTTTACATCTCTTGCCTTGAACCACCATTTAGTGATGGTCTCTGTGCTGCCTCAGAGATCACCTGACCAGAAATACTACAATTGAAACAGGAAGAAGTGTGGAAGCAAAAGACACAACTCTGTCTGTTAATTGGCTCATGTGATCTAACAAGTATAGTTTGTTTGTGTGCACCATGAATTGTACGATCCCAGGGGGTGGCCATTATTTTTTAAAATGGCAATTTTCTATTTATGATTACCCAATGGCACATACTACTAGAAAAATATATTATGAAAATGGTTTATTTACATGAAGCAGGGTTTTACATATGAGCTGTTGTATGTAGGGATGCATCAAATCCACTATTTTGCATATGCAAATTAGGGGTTGGAAGGGGAAAACATTTTTTACTTCCTTGTTTTGTGACAAAAAGTCACGCAATTTCCCTCCAGCCCCTAATTTGTATATGCAAATTAGGATTCGGATTTAGTTCGGCCAGGCAGAAGGATTCGACTAATCCAAATCCTGCTGAAAAAGACCGAATCCTGGCTGAATCCCGAACCGAATCCTGGATTCGGTGCATCCCTAGTTGTATGCATTATATTTTTTATAGACACCGACATTGTTTGGGGGGTATAGTTTTCCTTTAACTTTAAATTCGCAAAGTATTAAGAAATAACTTGCCAATACTCGGCTTGCACTCCTTGTCCTTGATCCATCATGTGGCGCTCGATTTCCCCTCCCTGGCTATCTCCTATAGAAGGCAGGGAGGGGAAATCTAGCACCGCCCGATGGATCATGGCCCTGTTGCCTTTTCTGACTATGAGCGCAAGCGGAGTATTGGTAAGTTATTTCTTAATAAAGACTTAGCGAAATTAAATGTGTCTTGGTGTTTTTTTTCCGTAATGTACAAACAAATTTCTTTTACATTTTTTTTTAAGTTACTGGTCCTTTAACAAATACGTTTTTTCACCAATCTCTTTCATTCTAGTTGTTCCCCCCACAAACCTAGACTGTTCCATTGTGTTTTTTACCCTGTGATGGTTTCTCAGCGAGTGCATTGGGATCAACATAACTATAAAGTGAATATATGTTTGAATGTATATGGCATGGGTATCATGCACTGTTTTAAGGTGGCCATATACGCACCAATATTTATCATACAAAAGATCTTTCATACGACAATCTGTTTATGTGTGGTGTGAGATAAGGTGACCGATATCGGTAAAAAGCCTTGGAAATTGGTCGTTTCGTTGATCAGGCAGGACTCAACGTTTTTATTGGGCCTGAACAGTTCATTGTGAAAATAAAAACTGTGTAAATAGATAGGCTGTGCAAAATAAAAAATGTTTCTAATACAGTTAGGCAAAAATGTAATATATAAAGGCTGGAGTGACTGGATGTGTAACATAATAGCCTGAACACTACTTCCTGCTTTTCAGCTCTCTAACTCTGAGTTAGTCAGCGACTTGAAGGGGGGCACATGGGACATTTCTGTTCAGTGAGTTTGCAATTGATCTTCAGCATTCAGCTCACATTCAAAAGCAACAGATATGACCCATGTGCCGCCCCCCCCCCTCAAGTCACTGATTGGTTACTGCATGGTAACCAATCAGTGGAAACCAAGAGAGCTGCAAAGCAGGAAGTAGTGTTCTGGCTATTATGTTAGACATCCAGTCACTCCAGCCTTTATATATTACATTTTTGGCTAACTAACTATATTAGAAACATTTTATATTTTGCACAGCCTATCTATTTACCCAGTTTTTATTTCTACACTGAACAATTCCTTTAATGCTGAATAGTCAGAAAGAGCTAAAGACTTATTTTTGTTTTTCCTGCATATCTGAAGATTCAGATCTGAATGTTAGTAGAATGGATGAAAGATCTTTTGTATGACCAATGATTGTGGAAAAGATCATAATTGTAGCGTGATCTTAACACCTACCTGCACTCTGCAATACCAATACAATTATACATATTAATATGTAGCAGTGGCGTATCAGTACTTACTCTGAAGCTTTTATCACATCACAACCAAGTCATTTCTAAATCATTTTCCAAGACATTTTTGAGGATCACATGCCCCTTTTCTGTGCCCAGCAGTCCCTATTCATGGACATGTAAACCTATGACAGCTGCTGAACCCTTCGTAATCGAGCTCTGCTTTATTTCCAGTCCAATTCTGAAGTCATACTATCTAGGTCAGTAAATAGAAAAGGAAAAATGAAGAAAAAGAAAGAAGAAAAAAAAATCTGCTGAGTGTTGACCCCAAAATTTTGCTAAGTTTCTGGGTTTTATAACGGTCGTTGAAAGCAGCTGCCAGCAGAAGGAACGGAAAGAACAGCTGTTCCCTGCTTTATGTGTAGAACACAGGTACTGAAAAACAACCTGGTACCAGAAAATGTATTCAGCTTGTAACAAAGAAAACATTGCTCTGCCTTGGCATTCCAACCAGCAACCAACAATTACTGGGGAAAATCTAGCTTATTATACAGAGCTACTGCTGCACCAACATTACCATGTCAGGGAATACAGAATACAGGGTAACCCAACGAGCAGAGCAGTTAGAGCGAGGCTCACATTGTCCCAGTGTACTGCCCTGGAGTGCAGGGAGTGTAAAAGAATACCTTTAAAGGAGAACTAAAGTTTAACTTAAAAAGGTAGGCTAGAATTGAGACAAACCTCATTTTCTGCTTGATAATAAGTAACAACCCCTAAGTGTAGATTCTCAACAGCTGCTCAGAGCCCACTGAGCATGTGAGTGTCACAGACACTTTCCAAGATGGTGACCCCCTGGGCCAAGTTTGAAGTCCTGGATCATTGCTGCTATTGACAAGCTGAAACTTTAGGCTAGTGCAATAAGTTCAGTATATAAAATTTGGCATTTTTAGGGTTTAATTCTCCTTTAACCAAGGAGGATCAAAAGGCTTATTGGTAAAACAACCTTTTGCCCTAATACCTTTGCTAACTACTAACACTCTTATGGCCTACCATTACATATGGAGGAAGAAGCTGACAAATAAATATTACAACAGTCACCGGGCGACTAATCTCCCCAAATCTTCATGTGTGTCTCTGCCCTAAAGCATACTAAACAAATAAATTGGAGATTTAGCTAATTTTTATCACGGGCAACAAATCTCCCTGTCGGCCATCATACTAACAGACAACATAGAACACTTGAAAACCCTCTTTTTATTGAAAGTAACCCCTGCTGAGAAAGAACAGGATAAGTTTGCTGATCACAATGCAAAGCAGTAGGCAGTCACCACTGATGGCTATATGTGATTGCAGGAGTAGGATGCAGTGATGAACCAATCACACACCAGCTTTAAGTACAACTCACCCCCAGAATTACTAGCTCATTAACAGTTGGTGGGTGGGAGGGTTTCCATTGCTCATCACAATGTGAGGCTTAAGAACCCCATCAGATATCAGGCAAAATGCTACATACATGGACAGAAACATTTTCAACTTCAAAATCTACATTTGTATGCAATTGAAGTCAGGCAAACTAGGATTTTGATAGGGGGAATGGATTGAGCCACCGACTTATCTTGTAGCATCTGCTATCTCTAATGTTAAGGCTCTGCAGTTTGCAAGAAGTAACTGACATTAAGCAAGTATCCTCTTTTTGCAATCTCGGCCCTAACAACATACAAGCAGACTTTCCCCACAACGGCAAGACCACAAATCAGCACATGTGACACACACACACACACACACACACACACACACACACGTCAGTTCATTAGAGGCACAGGGATTGCAGTTGCTGTTCAGCGAAATGAGCAAAAGAAGAGATTAGATTTGGTTATAGGAACATGGAAGTTGGATGGGAAAATATGGAATATGTAAACAGCACATATGAACACGCTGAAGAGGATTCTGTGGATTACAAGAGCTGCATGTCATTTGATGTCAGTATAATGAATATATAGGAGAAGAAAATGGCTGTGTGGAGAAATATAGAGAAAGGGGAAAGAAGCAGCATCAGAGAAACATTCCGTTACCGTCTCTACCTTACCTCATGTTTCAGCTCTGCAATCTGATCTTTTAACTCTCGGATATATTGGCTGGAGTCCGAGTTATTCAGTTGCCCTTGAACTTTCCCTTCTTCTTTCTGTAAGAAAAGCAGCAAAATCATTATGACCCGCGATAAATCATGTTGAACCATTATCCAAATCCAATCAATCTGATATCACATAACTGTGCTCAGAAAGACAAAAACACATTTTAGAAAAGAAAGGCAAGATATACAATTATGCTCAACAAATAGGGCAGATACAAATATTAAGCTTTTATGGTAACATCAGGCGAAGAGTCTGATGAGTTTTGTTGTCAGCAAAACATTTGAATATACTCCAGTGCCCCTATAGTAAGAGCAATGCCCACGTTAGTCTACGAGGGGTATTTTCCAACATGGAGTCGATTTACTACAAGGGAGAAATCACACGTCCAGCAAACTGACATTACACTTATAGCACAAGCTGATTATAATAAGGAGCCTGTTTTCTGCTACGACCTAGTGATGTTTGGATGCTAAAGGTATTATGATGTCGTTTTTATTTCTAAATTACACTGTTTACACTGCAAATAATTCACTATGCCGCATAAAATTTCATTCCTGAGTGTATTTTTTTTTTTATTGTAATATTGGTGTGTAGGCAGCCATCTCAGGTCATTTTGCCTGGTCATGTGCTTTCAGAAAGAGCCAGCACTTTAGGATGGAACTGCTTTCTGGCAGGCTGTTGTTTCTCCTACTCCTACTCAATGTAACAATGTGTCGCAGTGGGACCTGGATTTTACTATTGAGTGTTGTTCTTAGATCTACCAGGCAGCTGTTATCTTATATTAGGGTAAGGTCACACTGGGTGATTCGGGGAGATTTAGTCGCCTGGCGACTAATCGCCTCGTCTTTGCGGTGACCAATCTCCCCGAATGCCTTACCTCTGTCTTGCGCCGGCTAAAATGAAAGTCGCCTGCAGCATGGCACATGCATCGCTTGATATTCTGAAGTCACCCAAGGTTTCCACGCGAGGCAAATTCGGAATACGAAGTGGCGCGTGTGCCATGCCGCAGGTGATTTTTCATTTTAGGGGTCATTTGCAGTAAAGACAAAATTACACAACTGAATTACCTACGCAGGGTATACCTTGCCCCACACAGACTCCCCAAAATTAATCCAAGTACAAAGGACGAATGCCCAAGATGCTCATGTTCCCCAGCAGAGTTTATATATGGTTTGGGAATGCCCGATCATCCAAAGTTTTTGGAAAGAGGTAACACAGCTGATAAGAATAAAAACTGATATCCCATTACCAATGGACCCGAAGGTATTATTACTAAATCAGGTGGATGAAATATCCCCGAAACGAGCTCAGATGAGACTACTTACTATTCTGTGCATGTATTCAAAAAAAAATGATGATGATAGCAGTAAAATGGAAACCAAGAAGCGGGCCAACATAACAGGACGGAGAACAGGCAATTGAGAAGTCACTACCACTTTATAAAATAACATACATGAGAAGGGGCTGCCCGGAGAAATTTAATAAGATCTGGGCACCGTGGACGGATGATGACCCTGAACCTGAGGTCTGGATCCCCCGGGTGGCACACAGCACCCCTCCTGGGTCACAACCGAATAAGATTAAATAATTTGAAAATCAAAATGGTATTTTTTTGAAACTCTCGCTAAGCAACAAATGGTGAATGCTATAAACGTTTAGGCTACTAAATTAATATGTATTACTCTTCAATGACAACATGTATGTAATGAAGACACCACTGAGGTTATGATTGTTAAGTTATTGAAAATGAGCAACAAATATGAAACTGCAAAATATATGTTTGTAATCATCGTCATCATTTATATATATATAGCGCCGACAAGATACGCAGTGCTTTAATGCTAACAGTAACTGAAGTTTATCAAAGTCATATGACTGGGGGCAGCTGGGAAACTGACAATATGTCTAGCCCCATGTTAGATTTAAAAATGACATATAAAAAAATCTGTTTGCTCTTTTGAGAAACAGATTTCAATGCAGAATTCTGCTGGAGCAGCACTATTAACTGATGCATTTTGAAAAAAACTTTTTTCCCCCATGACAGTATGCCTTTAATTTTTAGCATGATGTAGAGATTGATAATCTGAGACAATTTGCAATTGGTCTTTACTTTTTTATTTTGTGTCTTTTCAATTATTTAGCCTTTTGTTCTGCAGCAGTTTGGTATTTCAGCAGGGATCTTTTTGCTAGGGTACAAAAATCCCTAGCAACCAGGCAGTGGTTTGAATGAGGGATTAGGATATGAATAGGATAAGGACAGAATAGAAAGACAAGTCACAATAACAATAAAATTGTGGCCTCGCGCAGTAATCGTTTTTGGCTGATGGGGTCAGTGACCCTTTTTGGCCAGATAGAGTCAGAAGCCGGGAAATAATAGAAATAAAAAATAAAGCTCAACTGAAAACCTGCTGAGGAAGGGCCATTCTATAACATACTAAAAGTCATATGAAGGTGAACTACCCCATTAATGAAAACAGATATAACAACGCACATTCCTTTCAAATACCCACTCAAATACCCACTCAATATTAAATACCACTCATTTATTTACACAAAATTACACACAGTTTCCCAAAATATCTGTGGGAAGAAGACACTCACAAGTCATTTTCCTAGAACCGGCATGTGAATGAGGTTTTTATCAGAGAGTGTCAGTTAACAGACTTCCTTTAGAAGGATAACAGGTGCATGAACATGAAATCAAGGGAGTCTGCTAGGTAAGTCTGAGCAATAGGCTCACTCATATCCTCCACTAAACCCAATAGCACCAACAACTACATGTGGGGAGACAATTCAACATCAACTCAATGACTTGTCATAAAACAACAACACAACCTTGAGGATAAACTAAATGACACAGACTTAAAAACTCTATATCCCAATGTATTTGTTTTTTATTCTTATCAGAGATGCTTGGTCAAAAAAAACAGAACTAGATCACATAAAAATGTGAAAACAACTACAACACAGTAAAAACACATTCTACCCATCATTTACAACAAGTCTGACAAATTTTGAACTCATCTCTAAAAACTAGCTTGACTTTTGCGGATACAAGTCTCACTGACTGGACTTGCTCGTTATTAGATGCTGAAGTTTTATTTTCGAGCCATCTGTGCTTATTAAATCTTTGAAATTCTGAAAAAAACTCAAACTCATGTTTTTTTCTGTTAAAAAAAGGCTAATTTAAAGAGGCTCTTTTATCAGGGGTCATATTTCTTATTCATGCAAGTTTTTTTAAACTCTCCTCAACTCCCATAAATTTGAAATTCAACCAATCTAAATTTATTATTAAAATCAAATTTATTTAAAGTCGGACGAATTGAAACGACCCGAAAACTTGAATCGAATTCGATCAAACTCAATTCGAATTTTTTATCTAAAAAAACTCGAATTTCAGGATGGCTGCAAACATCTCCAAATTGATCCCTGGACCTCTCCCATTGACTTAAACAGCAATTCGTCAAGTTTTAGGTGGCATATACTCAAACTCAAATTCTTAAAGGTCCAGAGTATTCCTTGTGAGTGCTATTCCGCCGACGATTTACATTTTAGCCGGTGGGAAGTCAGGGGACGCAGTTCGAGAAGATTACTTGCCCTGAAGAAGAGATTGGTCACCGGGCAACTCATTTCCTCGAATCTGCCTGTGTGCCCTGACCCTACGTGTACAAACAGTTGTGCGCATGCGGTGGTGTAAATCTTGCAACTGCTAAGCTAAAGGGTTAGAAAGGTTTTTTAAATTTGCATCCTGTTTGACTTGTGTGTAGATCTCAGCTGGCAACACATGAAAGGGAAGCATCGTTTCCTTTGCTATTTATTTTTTTTAAGGGAATACAGATGTTCAGAGGGCGAAGCCGCCAAACTAATACCACATTTACCAATTACAGTGAGAAACTGAAGAACATACAACTTGTGTGACAGGTGCATAGAAAATACAGAGAGCAAGTGGCACATTCAGTGATTGAAGGTACATTTGTTCTACTGCCAGTGAAAGTGTATTTGCCTTCCAGCACTGTGGGAATACAGCAGATATGTATTTCCATGATGCAATTTAAGGGTTTAACAAATGTAGTCGACAGAAACGGGCAATATATGTTGGTGCTATATAAATAAAGAATAATAAGTATATTGCTTTATTCATTATTATATTATTATATTACGGAGCAACATTATTAAAGCTCTTTCCTTTCCATATACAGCATGGGACCTGTTATCCAGAATGCTATGGCCCTGGGGGATTCCATAACGGATCTTTCTGTAATTTGGATCTTCATACCGCAAATCAACTAGAAAATCATGCAACATTAACCTTAAACATTAAACATTAAACCCAATAAACTGGTTTTGCGTACAATAAGGATTGGAATTAAATTGGATTAATTTAGATTGGATGAAGTAGAAAGTTCTGTTTTATAAATACTGAGAAAAAGGAAATTGTTTTTAAAGATTTTGATTATTTGTTTATAATGGAGTCTGTGGGAGACAGCCTTTCCATAATTCGGAAATTTCAGGATAATGGGTTTCCAAATAATGGATCTCATACCAGTATTAGTACTGTGGCACAATGCAGTCAATGGTGGATTGTTTACTCAGTATGGCACAAATTCCTTTTGATTTAGAATTTAAAATTTAAACGTTTAACTCCAAAGCACCACTCTGCTTTCTGGTGTAATAAATAAGGATTTTTCATCACACATAAGGCTTCTGAAAACCCACCCTTCTGCCCAGACATCATTGTAGACAATATGTTGAAGGTGTGGAGCAATTGTGAATACATTTAATAGCAAAATTACCCAAAATACATTTTTTGTGTAAACCCTATTTATTGGGTTACTGGTGAACAGAGTAGTTCCTTTATTAAAAGGGAACTATCATTCCTATAAACATGCACCCAAGCTGTAGTGGGTGGATAAAGAGGTAGTCCCCCCCTCCCAAACACTTTGAGTTGTTTCCAGATATTACACTAGCAATAATGACTTGTTTTTCAGTTGCTATTTCTTATTTTTGACCATTTTCAAAGGTTTGACTTCAAAAAATATGAAACAAGAGTCATCTTTGTAGAAATCAACACAAGAAAGAAATTCACCAGGGGGCAGAATATATATATATATATATATATATATATATATATATATATATATATATATATATATATATATATATATATATATATATATATATATATATATTGTTATTGTTATTATATATATATATATATATATAATAACAATAATATAAATAATAATATATATACTTTTTTTTTTTTTTAACACAAGACATACCTGATGTCAGGGATTGAAAGGAAAGCATGATACTCTGTCTTGTTTTCCAATCTACTCCTGTGTGCTTGGTGAGACCATTTCCCAAACCCGCTTAGGCACACAGTGTAATATATAACATTAAGGGGCATATTCATCAAGGGTCGAAATTCGAATTCAAAAAGACCAACCGAAATTAAGTTGAAGTTTTTTTTTTGGTCGAATAGGTCCATTTTCGATCGAATAGGGCCATATTCGGCCGAATTCGAATCGTTCGAATTGAAGGAAGAGCGCATTTGGTCGAATTCGATTCTAAGTTTTCCCCAATTTTTCAAAGTCCACCAATTGACTCCAAATAAGTTCTAGGAGGTCCCCCATAGGCTAATACAGCAATACGGCAGGTTTTAGATGGCGAATGGTCGAAGTCGAATTTCTAAAGAGACAGTACATGATAAATTTCGATATTAAAATTTTCACATTTTTTTCTAATTTGGACTATATTACACAAAAAATAGCTCGAAATTCGTTTTTTTTTTCTTTTTTTTTCATTCGAAAATTTACCTCGACCTTTGATAAGTCTGTGGATTCAGGTATGTCTCTGAAAATAAAACCGACTTACATTTGGAAGTTCAGACGTAGTGTTTTTGCACCTATTCTACAAAAAGCCTAAGTGAGCCAATACCAAAAGGGGCAGTAAATATATTTTTTTATAATTCAATCTTAGAAATAAAAAAAATAAAAAAGTAAAAATCCATTATTTCTAGGGTACAATGAAAAAATAAAGTTTTAAAAGATGAACTTCCCCATTAATGTGTTTTTCCAAAATGAGTTTCCTTTTTCCTTATTGTTTTTTAAGGTATGATTTATTATTGTGCTTTCTCAACCTAACATTTCCTCCTACTGCAAACAACACAAGCATGCTTTGGGTCAGTGGGGCTCTGACTTATTCGACAATCAGCCAGTCAGAGCCGGTGAAATCTCTCCCAGCATGATTGCGTTGGCTGCAGCCAGAATAAATAAGTTAGGTTGAAGAAATTACAGGTAAGCCATGAAAAATATATAAATAACTATAAGTAAGAAAAAGGTGTTAGAAAACGATTCATGAAACATCCACTACAGTTAATGGATTTTTGTCAAGAAGCGACTGTTCCCTGGCGGCTAAAAGTAGGAAGACGATATTAAGAGTTGGCAGTGCAAATCGTTTTTGGCAGTGCAAATAGATGTTTGTAGCACACTACCACGTCCTGGTGACAATCAGAAGCAATGGTTGCAAGTGCTGAGTGCACAGTTACCTCACTACAGAATTTCAGATATGTTTGTGGTCGCTAAAGATGGAGACCAGATTTTCAGAAAATGATTTGTATCTGAGAGGGCATATAAATGTGGTGAGGTGTCCTCTTGCTGACTTTGTGGTGACTCATTTGAGTAACACAAAAAAAAAATGAAATAAAGCACTAGGGCTGATCTGAAAAAAAAAATAGTATTTCCTGTAAAGCAGCAGATGGAAACTAAACCTTTCTGAGTTTGAGGTTTTGGTCTTTACAAGAGAAAAGCTTAGTATTTAAGAAGAACGTCGTACTAACTTAGGGGCACTGATTTTAGATGAAAACCATACATTTCAAATATCCTACCAGGATGCAAATATGGTACAAACTGCTGCAAACGCCAGGTATGCTTTGTACTAGGGATAAGTAAACCATGAGAAGAATAACGTGTCCCCTCGATAGAGTGACAGCGATTAAGAAAGGCTTAGCTTGTTTAGTGCCAATAGAACGTCTAGCTGATTTAACACATATATTTTATAACTGCCAGCTTTTCAGGTGCTCTGACTTGTGATGAAAACTGGACAAAGATTGACAGGTATGCTTGGGAAATATTGGGTCTGATCTATGTGGATCAGGGCAACATGAAGTTTCAACGTAGTTTGTCTGGATGGAACGTTTCCCCCATAGACAGCAACAAAACCAGGATGTTTATTAATGAGCACACATTCATGCTATAAACTAATGACACCACGTTGATTACAGAGTATGCCAGAAGACTGGATTTCCTCCCTCCAAAGAAGAATTGGAATTGATATATATTATTTAAACTCCTCCTCGCTCCTTGTTAGGTATAGTATAACAGATTTTACCTTCAAGAAAGGACTTGTGCCAAGCAAAATCGCTTCCCCAGTCAGCAGGTATATATACTATTACTGTATAAACTCATTCCCAGTATTTTTGCTGCTGATATAGAGAAAAACAAAGGTTAGCAGTAAAAAGCTTTTCACTGGGGAACTTAGAACTGTACATGACTATATAACGTATGGTCTCTTTTTCAGGGGGGCTAACTAAATAGAGTAGTCATGATTTTCCACCTAATTCTTTTTTAAAAAAAGTATTATTTTTGTCTCATAAGTAAAGCCCTGTAAACATACTAACTTTTTGCAAGTGGGTTGTAGCATTTCCCAATGTGTACAGAGCTGGTTACACACAGGCTTATGCATTTCTGTATGTAACATATAGAAGATTAAGTATTATTTGGGCACAATGCACAGTTCTGTATATCACAATTCTTTGTTCTGCCACAATCTTGTCTCGTTTAATAGCATGTAGCACACTGTAAATGGTGTAATGAAGGTTCTTTGGTAAAACATGGGCAGTGCAAGATACTTCTAGGCTAGTGAAGAGATGCAAGCAAAAGAAGCAGTCTAGCAAATGATCACAGTTATTTAATGTGGCTGATTTAGCAGGGACAAGTTATTTATAGAGAAACTGAAGTGATGTGGTTTGATAATTTAAAGGCCTGAGTTGCAGGGAGCACTAAGGCCAACCTAGGTGTCATTTTCACTTCTACGCTTAGGAGCTGTGAGCAAGCAGGAGAGGAAGACTCATGTAGAGAAACTTTGTGCAAACAAACACCAAACACAGTTTTATATACTCTTCAAACCACACCGAGACCTCTTTGCGCCTTATTAAATGTTTGTCTTTCATCCTCCAAAAACCCATACAAACTGCAAACTTCCCCCCCCCCTAAAGAGTGCATTTATTAAGAGCTGATCAGACAGAGGAACAGTCTATTTGCTCTTTGATTATATGGCCATAAAATGTTGTAGCAAAGAACTTTACCTCTGTCTGATGAATTTCAGCAGTGCCTTGCATAGCGGTCACTTTAATGTTAAAGGCACATGGTACTACTGTGGCTGCTTTACAATGCACAATAGTAGCCTTAAAACACAGGGCCAAACAGCCTACTCTCATAATCATAAATTGCCTGGCTAGAGATCATGTTGGCGCTTATTAGGTGACAACAGGATATTTTCAAAATTAGCAATTTTTTAAAGTCTTTTGGGGGTCAGCTGCTTTAGCAAATTTGTGGTGCTTAAATTTCCTTAAGTTGTCGTGTGTACCTTTACCCTAAGGGTGGAAGCTCTGACCCAACTGCTGTGCAAAACTAGCTGCCAATTTAATCAGCTCTGTCCTCTCCTCGCTTTCCTGCCACCGACTATAATAAAGAGTAAAAGCAAAGATTTCAAACTCATGCATAGACTCCAGGCATATAGGGACGAAACAGAACATGGGAAAATGAAGCATTCTTCTGATTTTTCTATTTCATATTTGAGTGAAGCAACGCACCCAAAATGACTGATTACTGGCTTTTTATCCCATACGACAAGTTTTAATTCACGATTCTGTCATGACAACAGAAATGTTCTGTTGCTGGGGTGTTTGTAACCCACAAATAATTGAACACACAGATTTACAAACCCAGCAGTAATATCAGTAGTAAGGTGGGAGTTGCAATTGAGACAGACAATTTAGAAGTGACTGTTCTCTGCACGGATATTAGTGTGATAACAGTGTGGCCTACAATTTAACCTAAGTGTTCTCATTCAATATGTGTTTACAACAACTTGATGAATAAAATGTCTTTTCTCGCATTTACCTCTCAGAATTGAAGTTATTGTGAAGGCTGAATTGGAACACTGCTAACACTGGATTATTAAGTCAATTTATCAGGCGGATATTGGATAGCATTACTGTCCACATCGTTTTTACACAGTCTGAAAATGGCATCTATATCATTAAATGAGAGGGAATACCCACGAGTAACCGAGGTTTATTAAATATTGCTGAATGGTAACCTATGGATTTCCCTAAATAGAAGCTGTGTGTGATTAAGCTGAATGTATATAGGACCAACAAATATTATCACAATGTTAAGGATGCATTAACATAGAATGTTCTGTCTTTGTATACAGAGAAGAGTCATAGAAACCGCAAGTTTAATACACTGTGCCTAAATAGACCACAGAACATTGTGATGAAATATAAATCTCCCATAAATAGCATTTGGGAATACTTCCCTCAATGTCCAGTGGTTCCCCATTGAATTTCTTTATAATGCAATCTGTACTGTGTTATAAACATGGGATGTGTGTGCTTCCTCAAAACCAAACCCACTGATGCCCATTTTCTGCAGTTCCTCTGAGAAGCAAGTGAATTGCAACACCGCGTAATGAAGACTGAGCACCTGAGTAGCCAATGGTCTTCATAAAGTTACTTTCATTTACACATAAAACAGAAGTGCTATCAATAAATAGCATGGGCAATGCATGATCAAGCTTGGCAGTTAGCACTGCAGCACTAACGCATGTTACATCAGTTTACTGTACCACAATCAATCAAGGCATGATAAATACTGAACTCCATTGTCTGTCCAAATGATGGTTTGGAAAACACTGTCAATCAACCTATTAACGCTATGTTTTGTGGCCTGGGCTCCCTACCCAAGGGGCCCACCAATGGAGGTTTTTTATCATTCAATCTTCCCCCCAACCAAATTCAATTGTCTCTACTTCTCCCATCAACTAAATACAAAGGCTTTCATCACAACATTCACCATATATATCAGCCCCCGTATAGCACTTCCACCAGAAACATCAGCCTTTCCATCTCTCATCAAACCATATTCACGGACATCTGCATTATATATACAGCATATCTCAGCATATCTACACACAAATTAAATATAAGCTACAACTTCCTAGCAGAACAGAACCAATAGTAAAGGTAACCATACACGAGCATATACAAGTTGCAGGCAGCTTTTTGGGCAGTGTATGGGGCCCTCAGGCGGGCTTTCCCGATCCAGATCTGGCTGGAAGTCGGCCAGATGTAGACCAGGCAGGTTTAAAAATCCTATCGGAATGAGGACTGCATTGGTTCGTTGATGCGAATCTCGATCCGACCGCCCCAGGCCAATGTAGGCATATCGGGGAGAGATCCCACCTCGCCAAATAAGCGGATCTCAATATGTATGGCCAGCTTTACATGTATCATACATAAGTTTTACATACGTTACCTGTAACCCGTTTTTAATGTGATTTTAAGGTGATTTAAGTTCAACCTAAACACTAATGTCACAGATTTGTTTTCAGAGCTGAGAAAGTGAGAGAGTTTCCTGTAATGGGTTAGACTTGTAAAATCTCACATTTTACAGGGGCTTCAAAAATAAACATGATAGTTTGCTGGTAAGAATGGGCGGCAGTGCTGCATGTTTCATTTACTGGAAATACGAGGCTAAATAAATTGACTGCAATAAGAAGAGGAATCCTGAGCAAATACACAATAAATGGGTTCTAAAACGTATACATGAATTTCTACTAATATATGAAAGTATTTCATTGTCCACTATAAATCCTCCGCAACTGGTTATGAGTTTGGGACAGTGTCCAAGTGTCCTAGTGCAGTTCCAGGCCAATTCACTATACGAGAGGTTATTAGACATGATCTAAGCAACAATGGCAATTTTATAGGGCATTCATGAATTACATTTAGGTCCAGTGTTTGTTACCTGAATCTCGAGCTCTGCTATATGTTGCTGAAGCTCAGCCACAGCCGCAATACTGTCTGCTTCTCGAAGCCGAACGGCCATCACCTCCTCCTTGTTCTGCAAAGGAATGGGGGGGGGGGGGCATCAGAAAAGAAAACTCCTTGCATTTTATTAATAAACAAAAACATCTACATCCCTGGTATGTACTTGCCTATGCCCCCTAGAATATTCTGTGTTGGATGATAATTTGTCTTTATTCTAAAGATATTAATAACAGACTGTGTGGTGGGATACTTTGTAGAGAACAGAATGAGAAATGCATCCATGAGACTCCCAAATCATTGTATTCCCCTGAAGCAGATCTGTCCTATGTTCTGAAAGCCTCTAATAAACACCTTGCCAAATGACGCCATATAGGAACTCTAAAGAAAACCTATGGAACCGCATGCCAATTTTCAGTTCAATATAACTGTAGGACAACATGGATGATAGGTGGCAGAAACAGGCATTTGCCAATAGAGAAAATGCCATTCTTGTAAATGTAATTTTCTATGGCAGATTCAAAAGAAAAATGCTTCCTAAAACGTCTGCCAATTAAGGAAAGTTTTGGATAATCTTAGTATTTATGATTAAGGACAGTTTTAGTGCGCACATTTTTTTTAAATAAAAAGAATAAGGAGAGTATGTATTTCCCATTCTATTAGGTAATTATACACTTTTGTAAATGTGCCATATTTTGGAAGGTTTAACATATGTGCCTATAAAAAGAGATGTACAGGGCTTTAATTAAATCAGTTCAGTTAGGGATTAGATATACACACATACAATTACAGATCTAAGTGAAAAACAAATGTAGTGCATAACACTATATAGGCAAAGTCCGACATGATCCCTTGTGCCCCCTCAAAAAAGTAGAAGTAGCATCAAGAGTATCTGCCAAATTTCTGTGAGCTTTAAAGTCTGATTTTAGCACAATTCTTCTGTTCCATATGATGGCAACTTTCCCCCTCACAGATATGAAATTAGGTATTTTTACAGTCAGTACGACTGGCTCTCCACAGTGAATCATTTGTCTCCTTCCACTTTTAAGTTTTGCTTTCAGTTCTCTGGTTCTTAATGAGCTCACGGCCATGGGCCTTTTCTTCTTTCTCCTTAACCACTTTATTTTGCATACGTCTGCCTACAAGCCTAGTTTACGGCAATTGGAAAACTAGAATATTTACAGAATGTGTAGGTTATCCTTTAGTTAGATGTCGTAGGACTCTGTAGATGCCATTACTACTTAAACACAACTACAGATTCCTATTAGATTGACTTGTAGATCTAGTAGGAATCAACTGCTGTAGAAAACCACTTTGAACTCACAAAATTAACTTGCTACAACATACTTAGACAACAGTTTTAGCAAACGTTCTGAGATCAAGAATTAGGACATTGCCCTTCATAATATACATAAAGATATTGTACTTGCCAGCTCATAATATTTCCAATAATATCTAGGGCAGCAAACAAATGTTCACCTAAATGACTTTCAAACCGCCCCCAGACATTGTTGAGTGCCAGTACCACTGAGATCTACTCCACTACACAGAAACAGCACCAGAACCCAAAACTCTCGGAGTAAGAGGTTACCTTGCATTCAATCTCGGCCTGTTTGCGCTTTGCTTCACTCAGTTGAGCTTGTAGCCCTTTGTTCTGGGCTGTGAGGTACTGCACCTTTGACTGCAGGCTGCTGACCTCTTGTTCTGCTCTTCTGAGCTGGTTGCTGTTTATTTGATTCTGAAATAAAAAGATAAAATGATTAAAAGACACATACTTGCTGCTGGAAGCAGAAACGGGCCAAGCTGACCACAAGCCCTAGGCAACCCGGTTGGCCACCTTGCACGGCTCTGCCCAAAAGCACCACACACAATCATCCACAGTTTTGTTTTTTCACATTAAAACAGGTAAAAATAGGGTTTAGGGCGCTGAGGGACTATGCAATGTAAATTAAATTACATTACAAATTACATACACATTAAATACTTTATATTTTCAGTGGTTTAAAAGTTATTAATATGAAAAGTAACATATGTCTGACTGTTGCAAGTCAGCTGATTATAACGAATGTTTGCAGGCCTTCCAAATAAACTTTAAAACCATTAAGAATTTTTAATGAAGGGATAATGGATAGTGCATGGAAAATACAGACTGGGTCCCTAAAGCAAGTATTGGAAAGTTGTCTACTTGTTCTCTACCCAGAGCTCTAAATTGGGTTTTCAACAAGCATCTTAGTACAAGGACAATGAAGTTGATCTGGTTGGTTCTATCAGCAGTTAGTGATTCTGTCTGTGCTTAAACATTGCCCTCTAGTGTTCACTACTTAAAATAAGTCATTGAAGAAAAAACAAAACACAAAGGCCTCTCATTTACAATTTACCCTGGGCACAAGTGCTAGAGCTCTCAGAGGTGCAAAGGACCGAGCAGCCCTTAGGGCTCATGAACAAACCCCCATTGTGTCTGTAGAAAAGGTCTGTGCACCCACTTGTGCTGTGTGTGTGTGTGTGTGTACATTCAGTATTGCAAGCATTGCTGAAGCTGTATACAGAAAACTCTTAGGTTACTAGCACATGTGCAGAATAGTCACCTACAGTAAATCTTCTATGGTGCATCCTGCAAATGCTTTCCCACAGGCAATAATTTAGGTTTCTAGAAGGAAAACATACACTCACTTTGAATTCCAGAAGCAGCCCGAAGTTGCCTTGCGAGAAAACTTTGGGCTACTCTTGGAAACTAAAGCCTTGTGTATTGTGTGTGCGCATTTGCAGAGGATTAGTCACCTGTGGAAGAGGAGATTTATCTTGGGTGACTAATTTCCATATGTGCCAGTACACACGAGCGCAAAGATTTGTTGTTTTGTGCAATCCAACAAAATACTTAAAAAAAAAAACTCATAGTGGATGTTATCATAAAACATGTATTTAATGACCTCTTATGTGATTGTAAAGAGTAATGTAGTCCAAAGGCCACTCCTTTGGACTAGAACTTTCATTTGAAGCAGATAAAATGGCTTTATGTGGTGAGGACACACATGCTGCAAGTAGTGATAAGTGAAATCTTTCGGCAAGTTTTGCCGCGAAAATGATGCCCATAGACTCCAATGTGTCAAAAAAAATTATCGCCTATAGACATCAATGCATTTCAGCAAATATTCAGCGAAGCATAGTGGGTCATATTCGCCCATTACTAGCTGCAACGGATCAGTACAAAATAAAATACCAAATATACAACCATTATAATGCGCCTTTGCAGTACCTGTGTTTCCATCTCCATCATACGTTGCCTGATCTCCCGTAGTTCAGCATGCCTCTCTGCTTCTCTCAGTCGGACATTCATCAGCTCATCCTGCAGCTCATTCACGGTGTTCTTCTTAGGTGGATCTTTCCACCGGCCAGCAGTGCGTGCTAAATGACGCTACAAGGAAGAAAAATAGAAAAGTACTTGTGTCTGTAACTTATACAGGTATGGGATCAGTTAAGCACAACGCTCCGAATTACGGAATGGCTCCCATAGACTCCATATTATCCAAATAATCCACATTTTTAAAAAATATTTCCTTTTTCTCTATAATAATAATAAAACAGTACATTGTACATGATCCAAACTAAGATATAATTAGTCTTTATTGTAAGCAGAACCAGTCCATTGGGTTTATTCAATATTTTCATGATTTTCTAGTAGACTTGAGGTATGAAGACCCAAATTGCAGAAAGATCCATTTTCCAGAAAGCCCCAGGTCCTGAGCATTCTGGATAACAGGTCCCATACCTGTACAAAAGCCTTTGTTAGTGAGCTTTCCCTTATCTGAGCAAAACTAGAATTGCTTATACACAATATCGATCTTTCCTTCATGGTTCAGTTTGCAGGAGAAGCCATGTGTATGAGAACATAAGTACAAAAGTGAATAGCAGTAAAGTAATTGTATACTAAAAAGCAATCTATAAGGAGCCTCAAGACTAATGACATTGCAACCCTGCATGTATTCTGACACACATCTATCTACAGCATGATGTACCTGACTGGGATAAGAGGATGCAGATGTAGCCCCAGCATATTCAGTCATCTTCCTACCTGCCAGTGCTCCTCCAAATCCTTTATTTGCTGCTTCATCTCCTTAAGGGACATTACTGCTTCCGCCTCCCGCAACTTCACAGCGATCAATTCCTCCTGGAGCCTCACAATGTTGTTCTCATCAGGCAGAGAGGTGTTCCTCTGTACCAAAACAGTAATCAAAGCTAGAACAGCAACTCAGCTTTTTACTTACCAACAGCTACACACAACATAATGTATTTTATTTGAATGGAAACATTCTTATTATCTGCATTTGGTGCAATTATACAGTTCTATAATCCTATATATTATATAATTTAACAGGTGACAAGTGGTATGCAGGCTTTAATTGAAATTATATATATATATATATATATATATATATATACACACATTACATACACCAGTAAGAATCAAGGCTAGTAAAGGCTAAGCAAACAGAACTCATAATGCCCATGGAAACATACAGACATGCTCAGACAGCCTTTATAGCAAGTAGCCAATCACTTGTGCCCAGCCTAGGGCAAAAATAACTGGTGGCCCAATCAAACAAGGAGCAACTGTCAGATTCTCAGACTAATCATTGTCTGTGCATTGTGATACTTAGAAAACCTTTAGAGACTTACTGACTTACACTCTCCTCCCCCCTAAGCCCTTACTTCACGTCTTTCTCTCACATTGTCAGTCTTTTACCTTCTCAATTTCCAGGATCTTGTCCTGCATCTCCTTCATTGCACAGTGGGATTCTGCTTCTTTAAGCCTTGCGTGGACCAACTCCTTTTCCAGCTGGAGCACAAATTCCTCACTGTACCGAGGGTTACATTTATGCTGGGAAAATAGGGCAAAATGGTTTTATTTCGCACCATAAACAACAGTGAAATGGAATGTTGCTCTAGGGCCTAATCGCTGAAATGACTACTTCCACTGATCTCCACAGTACATGAGCAGGCCCGGACTGAGAATTAAAATAGGCCCTGGCATTTCAGGTACACAGAGGCCCAATCAGCCCACTCAGAGGCCCAAACAGCCCTCACCAGCCCACTAAATACTGACTTTCAATGGGAGCTTATAGCAGCCCCTCTGGCATTTGCCAGAACCCACAGATTGCCAGTCCGGGCCTGTACATGAGTATTCTTTATACAACACATTCATATATGAAAGAGAAAGTCATTGATAGATCAGTGATACAGAATAGCCAAACTTGTGCTGCCTGTAGTTTAGTTACACTTAAAATCTCTAAAACATTTTACCCGTCATTCTGTTTGCATGAAAAACAACACAAGAAATAATGTATTTGGGCCATAAGAGAGTCTGAGAGAAAACCAGCAAAAAAAAGGAAGTGGAACTTGCATGGGGTTATTTAGGAAACAATTGCTGGTTCTGCTGAAACATATTTCTGTGTTACTTATTTTAACATAAAGGGATACGGTCATGGGAAAAAAAAAAACACATCAGTTAATAGTGCTGCTCCAGCAAAATTCTGCACTGAAATCCTTTTTACAAAAGAGCAAACAGATTTTTTTTATTTAATTTTGAAATCTGACATGGGGCTAGACATATTGTCAAGTTTTGCAAACAAATATGGGGAAAGAATACAAACAGGCGCAAAAACTGCTGCACAGGTGTCTTTATTCACCGTCACATGACAGCAGTTTTTGCGCCTGTTGGTATTCTTTCCCCATACTTGTTTGCATTACTGGATTTTGCTTTGGATGGAAGCAGGGGTTCAAGATACCTATAAGAAGACATCCTAAAGGGTAACTATACCAGCTTTCTATATATATTGTCAAGTTTCCCAGCTGCCCCCAGTCATGTGACTTGTACTTTCATAAACTTCAGTCACTCTTTACTGCAAGTTAACACCCCCTCCCTTTCCCCCGAGCAGCCAAACAACAGAACAATGGTAACCAGATAACAGCTCCCTAACACAAGATAACAGCTATCTAAGAACAACACTCAATAGTAAAATCCAGGTCCCACTGCAACACATTCAGTTACATTGAGTAGGAGAAATAGCAGCCTGCCAGAAAGCAATTCCATTCTAGTGCTAGCTCTTTCTGAAAGCACATGACCAGGCAAAATGACCAGAGATGACTGCCTACACCAATACTATGCTGGTTCAGGAATGAAATTTTATATAGTAGAGTGTATTATTTGCAGTGTAAACAGTGTAATTTAGAAATAAAAACTACACCATAAAAATCATGATAGAATAACTTTAATAACAACTGATCATTTCTCAGTCAGTAGCATCCTGCTTATTCCACCGTTTTTTCCCCCACTGCTACCCACCCCATGCTGCCTGTCAGTACCCAGAGTTTTGGGATTGGATGCTGCAGACGTTTCCTGCAAATTCCCCTTTAAAAGCAGCCAAATCTGCTAAACTATCTGATGGCATCTGTATCGACAGAAACAATATCTGCTTTCCAGATCTAGTAACCGATCTTGAATAATATTTTATGACATGGTAATATTGTTTTTAGCACAACAACCTTTTCTTAAGCAAGAATGCTTGTCATGTTGCGGTCAATGGGATTCACCACAAAAAGGTATTTACTATATATACAGTAGATAAAAAGCCAGCAAGAAAATAGGACATTTCCCTGTAACATTCACTTAAAGTGATACTGACACTAAAAAACTACTTTTTAGAATATGAATTTACATTAAAAGTTACCTATGGGTCATGTTGATATTTTTTGATGAGAGGTTTATTTTTGTAAGCAATTGTTAGTTGAAGTTCCTAGACCTTACAACCTGACTGTCTCATCTCAGCCTGTCAGTTAAAGGGATACGGTCATGGGAAAAAACATTTTTTTCAAAATGAATCAATTAATAGTGCTTCTCCAGCAGATTTCTGCACTGAAATCCATTTCTAAAAAGAACAGATTTTTTTATATTCAATTTTGAAATCTGATATGGGGCTAGACATATTGTCATTTTCCCAGCTGCCCCAACTCATGTGACTTGTGCTCTGATAAACTTCAATCACTCTTTGCTGCTGTACTGCAAGTTGGAGTGATATCACCCCCTCCCTTTCCCCCCAGGCAGCCAAAAAAAAGAACAATGGGAAGGTAACCAGATAACAGCTCCCTAACACAAGATAACAGCTGCCTGGTAGATCTAAGTACAACACTCAATAGTAAAAACCCATGTCCCACTGAGACACATTCAGTTACATTGAGAAGGATGAACAGCAGAATGCCAGAAAGCATTTCTCTCCTAAAGCGCAGGCACAAGTCACATGACAAGGGGCAGCGGGGAAATTGACAATATGTCTAGCCCCATGTCAGATTTCAAAACTGAATATAAAAAAATCTGTTTGCTCTTTTGAGAAATGGATTTCAGTGCAGAATCTTGCTGGAGCAGCACTATTAACTGATGCGTTTTGAAAAAAACATGTTTTCCGATGACAGGATCCCTTTAAAGTTTCTAATGCTAACAGACTCCTGCTGCACAAATATGGCAGCCCTCTCATAGAAGAGCACGGGGAGACAGATGGGTAATGTTTAAGCTTTGAGCAAATACTTTATGGCAAAGTTATAAGTAGCAAACAAAGCCAATACTATGATCGATGCAAAAAAAAGTTTAATTTCTGGTGTCAGTATCGCTTTAACCTTCTTTTTCACTATTTCTTCATTAAAATCTGTGACACTACAGCTAAGATATTGAAGCTTTAGTTATGAAAAAAAATATTTGGTGCCATAATCAACATTCTATTCTCTGTTTTCAGACTATATTTCTCTTGACAGGGTGGGACAGAATAACCTACATTGACACTGCTGTTGTAATTTGGGAGTCATGCTATTTGTAAATCATTGGGTGGGGGTGTTGCTATATAATTAGCAAACATAATAAAGCAACAGCATGCACATGTTCCTCTTCTGCTCATGTCAGAGTCGTGTCCCAGCAGTACAACTATATTTTTATCCACTAGGGGGGTCTAACCTTAAACTGCATTAAAGGTAGAGGCATGAAATATGGCAGCTTTCACTAATATATATATGTATTCAAACATGCAGAGAAGTATTATTTCATGGGAACAAAAAGATGTGATTGCATTCTTTAATGCCATCTTTTTAAAAAAATATACACATTAATGGAGTAGGTTTTCCCTTTGAGAAAGGTTTATACTGATTACTTGCTTTCATTATCATTATACATTATTATCAGGGAATATGCACACAAGTCTATTAAGGTTACATGGCCAAAAGGGTTTAATGATTAGTTATGGAACTTTTTCTTTTAAAGGCAAAGATAAGTGGTGGTTATTGAGCACAAGAAGCTGGCCTGTGGTTCTGCTTAGTGCACATGCTCCTGCTCATCAATCGCCACTGTGGAACTTAGGAACGTGACAGAGCCAACCACAAAGCCTGTCGTGCAGTTCTGTTAATTCGGTGCAGGTATGCGGGGCAAGGTAACGGAGAGTAGGTGGTGTGACATAGTTGTGGAGGTAAAGGGAGGACAGTTAACTGGGTAACCGTTAAAAATAAATGGGAGGGGGCTTATTTCTGCTTTTAAATGCTCTAAAAGTATGGAAATATCCGTGACAATATCTAGAAAGGAGGAAGCTCTTTGTTTAGACAAAAAATAAATAAATAAATAAAGATATAAAGAAAGGGTTGTGCCACAAAACAATATTACACATAATGATGTCAGGTGAATTTAATACTTCCATTGTTTGTGTTGCTGGTGCACGGACAATGGGAAGGAAGCAGCATTGTATGCTTGGTATAGATGTCGTGTGTATGGGTAATGTAACTACACACTGAGTGAACTCATCTTGCTGCATCACACTGTGTAAATGAGCCTGGACATGTATAATTCACAAGAATCTTGCATTACACACTATAATCACATGCATATGACATTTAACCAAAAGGAGAGATTTCCACTGTGTGCTTTTTAGCCTACACCCAAATCTGTCATAACGCTACACAGCACCCTCATAATGCATTGCCTAGTCATTCTTAATGTCTTCAAGTACTATACTCTCAATATAAAAATATGATATAAATTCACTTTATCTTATCATGAGTGTTTTGGAAAATAAGTTGTAGATTATGCTAACCTTTTGTGTTTCTTCATATAAATGGAGGAGCCATGCTGGTGACCCTGATAAGTATATGCCTGAGGCATTGGTAAAACATATTGCTGAGAATTGTAAAATGTCTACTTGACAGGACGAAAAACCCCAAAACCTTAACAGTTTTATAACTCCGGTACTGTTTATGTCTATAACCTCCGTCCATATGCTTCACTTACTGGAGTGAAGTGGAAACTATGATAGTCTTGCAGTTCAGGTGTCGTGGCTACACCAGAAATGGCAGGAAAGTAAACCAGACAATATGAAGTTCCTCAAATGCGTTACATAGCATAGACAAATAATTCAAATTCCAAAAAGAGTACAGAATTATAAAGCTAAAAATGGCATTAGAAGGCAAATTTAATGTGTCTCTAATCACTGCACTCCCAGGCAGAATTCTATAATCATAAGTCACAATGCAATTTAGCTTAAACTCCAAGATTACAATAGTAAGTCATCTTTATATCTAGGCTGTGAGTTCCTACCCAAGGGTCAGTGTGCTTGTTTGTACCTGACATTCAGCACAGCAGATGGACATGCAATGTCTATTCATTTGCTACAAACCAGACTAAGCATCAGTGTTCCATTAGTTTCAGGTTGCAACAGGGAAGACTAAACTTAAATGGAAAGAAAAGGCAGTGAAGTACTTACAGTGTTACATACACTAGACTTGTTATAACACAACCAGTTATTCATCCCCTTCTTTCAATCTGGTGCTCTTCCTTCTCTCTCTAAATACCAGTTGTACACTACTACACAGTAGTTCTAATGGTGGACATGCACAGGCAGATTAAGCTGCCAATATAGGCCCTTCAGACCAATTTGGCAGCTTAACTGACTGTATATGGGGCACTCCGAAAAGGCTACCTGACTGAAATTTGGCCAACAATCAGCCAGATATCCATTGGACAGGTTTGATTTTCCCATTGGACCAAAATCCATATCCACTCATTGACATGTCCTCGATCCAACTGCTTGCATAGCAGCAATTACAATCCAACCGATCGGATAAGCCAGATATTTCCCACCTAAAGGTAGGTGAAACATCTACTTGTTTGTTGAGGTCTTCAAACGAGCGGATCTTTCATCAATATGCCCACCTTTAGGTGCAAATTATTAAGTTTATAATGCATGGCTGCCTTTAACTTCGGGTAAAAAACAAGATCAATTATAAGGCATCCCAATTTAAAAAAGATACGTTCCCCCAGCTTTATGTTCAAGTGTGTATTAAGCGCAGCCCTCCAATTCTGTATTGTATGGATTTTTTCTTTGTACAAGCAGCAGTGTAATGATTATAAAGAGCATATTAGGATAAAAACACATAGAACTGTATTGAGTATTTTGAACAATGACATTCCCTTTCTCCTGTTAGTCACAAGTCAGACACTTTTGACAAATAATAATAATAACCAAGAAGCATCATGGTATGCAATACACACAGAACCAATCCAGGTGCCATTCTCCCCAAGTCCTGGTGCGGGCTTCTACCCACTGTAACTCAAGTTTGATTATGTAACCAAAAATAAACGTTTATGAAAAGCAATACAATTCAACATACAATCAAGTCAAACACAAAGCTCTTAATCAACTAAATACAGTTAAGGTTTTATACAAGATTAATCTTTTAAATAACAAAATATTGAGTCATCATCGCAGTTCGGGTAAACTAAGAGAAGGCACTGGCATTTAAAAAAGAAGAACAGATATAAAAGTCATTAAAACACATGAGAAAGTGGTGCCAGGCATCTTACCAATTGCCGCTGATGCTGGAGCTCGCTGATGGTATGATGAGCCTGCTCCAGCTTAGTGCTGGTCTCATCACTTTGCTGTTTGATGGTGGCCAGCTCCCGTTTTATAAGGTAGTTTTCCTCTGCCTCCTGGGCCCTTGTCACTTGTCCCTTTGGACATAATTTTAAGGTTTTGAGCAATTCAAGTTAGATGCAAAGAAAGCCTCTTTGCTGTGTTTAACTGTGAACTTGTGCCCAACGGCAGATTATAAGATTAGACTCCCCGGGAGCATTCACATTTAAAGTTATGACAGACAACCATATTCCTGGAAATGGTTGGGGGAAATTAACATGGAGCAAGCAGAATGAAGGTTGGCATTCCAATTAGGATTTAGTACACATGCACAATGAGTAAGCTGGAGCATGCAATGTCATTAGTTTAGAACATTGGTAAGAAGAAGATTTGTTTATTTAAACAAAGGTTTTGGCAAAATTCTTAATCTATATGGTCAAAGGGGTTAAACGCTAGATTAAAGCAGCGTGCAGTTTTAACTTTAGGTCATAATTAAAACTAAAACAAGGCTCGGACTTTGGGTATTTAATTAAATGGATGCATGTAAACTATGGCATGCATCACCCCAAAAGGAACCGGTTAAGTGGGTTTTGGTTATCTGGGGGTAAAATATTTAAGGACTATACCTGGATCAATCTATCTGCCAAGGATGCACTTTCCTACAAAAAGGGAAAAACGCAGAAAGGAATTTCAGAAGAGACAAAAGATGAAATAAAACAATGTGAATAGCGATAAAAAAAATCAAGTGTGTGACAGCAGCATGTAATAATACCTCCTTTGAACTGGGAAATCCATTTGCACATAAAGGCAACTGCACACGGTGTGCCTCCACTCAAGGAAACCAGACAGCAACAAAACCAACTGCCTCATAATGCTCCACATGCTCAAGTAACTCTGCTCTATAGTTTTGTTGTTGCAGTTTTTCTTTTTCTGGCAAAATCATGTATTTGGTGTGCCCTAATGTACAAGACACTATATGGCATTTTACCTGCCACATTTTTCACTCACTTAAAATGTGGCAACAGACCTCCCAAAACAGCTCTCCTATGCCACCAGCGAGGATCACTTAAAGAAACATTAACACCAAAAAGTCAAAGTTTTTAAAGTAATGGAAATATCATGTACTGTTGGCCCTGCATTGATAAAACTGATCTGTTTACTTCAGAAACACTACTATAGTTCATATAAACAAGCTGCTGTGTAGAAATGGCTGAAAAAGGCTATATGGCGCAGGTTAATAGTGGATAACAGATAGATTATGACCATTATGTTCTACAGAGTTTATCTGCTGTGTAACCTTGCGCCTTTTCTCCTTTGAATGGCTGCCCCCATTGCTCCACAGCAGCGTATTTTTATAAACTATAGTAGTGTTTCTGAAGCAAACACACCAGTTTTACCAGTGCAGGGCAACACTGCATTATATTTTTATTACTTTAAAACACTTTCATTTTTTGATGTTACTGTTCCTTTAAAGGAGCATTCAACCGTAAACTAAAAAACCCTACCCCCCCCACCCTATGGAGACCCCTCACTCATCCCCCCCCCAGCCTAGCTGCCCCCCCCAAGGAAATGCCCCTAACTTTTTCCTTACCCCTCGGTGCAGATTCACGGATCACAGTTCACGGCAGCCATCTTCCAGGTCTTCAGCAATCTGAGACAGAGACTGACCAATCGGTGCATGCGCAGTTGGAGCAATTTCCCGGTTTGCGACAATTGCACATGCGCCGAAATAAACACAAATTCCCGAAGCTTTAGAAGAAGACATGAAGACCCGGAAGATGGCTGCCGTGAACTGTGATCCCTCAATCTGCACCGAGGGGCTATTTCCCGGGGGGCAGCTAGGATGGGGGTGGAGGAGGGGGTCTACGTAGGGTAGGGGGTTAGGGTTTTTTTTAGTTAAGGGTTGAATTCTCCTTTAAGCTCTAGGATAGGCTTTTGTCAGGTGACTCTCACCGTAGAATACAGCAGTGCAAGTCCACTTGAACAACAAGAAACCAGAGTAACGTGGCTGAACTTGACAACATATAAAGGTTTTCTTTGGCAGTCAAAACACAAATTTGACATAATCACTTTTTTCATTTTGAGAATTCTTCACAGACAGTTCCAAGGAGGTAGGATGATCTGTCAAGATTCTTAGGAGTGTCGTGCACAAGCAAAGAGTGTTTAGAGAAATAAAGAGTAAGTGGGCATAGTGATGTGGGCAGAGTGAAATCAACAGCATGGAACGTTGCAATGATCATGTATTCTTAATATAGTCTGTTAGAGAACCATTAGGAATGCAAATCCTGCTTTGCCTGGGGAGGAGCTCCCCCAAGTGCAGGCACAAAGTTGACACTTGCTTTATGAGCTTCAATTGCAGAACCACAATATAAATTCTAGTAATATACACATTAGATAAAGCTTCAGTCATGGCTCCCTAAAATTGAACACCTAGTAGTCAGGCAAACGGGCTCAACACCACCTTATAGGACCCAACACTGCTCTTTTTTTTTTTTTTTTTAATTTCTGGACTTGATTTTTGGATGTAGAATTCCTAACAGATGAATAAAAGAAAAGCCAACCCAAGTGTCATGTGATACTAAATAATTCAGTCACACAACTCAAAATAACAGCAATGTGGGCTGGGAAAATATAAATACATAAAACATATACAGATGAGGAGACAGCGCATTTACTTGTTATATACCAGAAACATGTATATGTATATGTAATTTCTGCACAGACAAGATTTGTCAGTATAATGCAGAGTACAAACAGTATATCACATAGCTGGCCAACACATGAACAAAACTACAGCACTGAATTTTGCAATGGGAGGGGCAAACATCAATGGTTAGTGTGTGCATTTGATTTTTTATTTAATTGACATAGAGTGGAAACAGGTCTCCAACAGATACAAAGTATTTCAGCAAAAAAAAACAAAACAAAACAGATACATTATTCTATCCCATTCTGCTAGCAACTTGAATCTTTTTCTGTATTAGTCACTTTTTGGGACAGCCTATGTTTATATTAAGTTGTTCCTTATAGCTTCCTACAGTATATGGATACATATTCAATCTTTAACAACCGTGGCCACCACAGAGGGTATTCTTGCATTTACTCTAATTGGCCAGAAGCCTATTAGGACTTTTGTCAAAACGACGTGTATTTCGTTGGCTGGAAATAATTATTTTAAAGTTTTAAGTGTAATTTAGGGTTTAAGCACATGGGCAGATTTGGGGAGATTTAGTCGCCTGGCAACTAATCGCCTCTTCTGCGGGGCAACAATCTCTCCACCCTGCCTGCCTCCTGCTATAATGACAAAGCACCAGCGTCAATAAACTCGTGGCGCTTCAATTTCCGAAGTCGCCCGAAGTTGCCTCACGAGGGGAGATTGTCACCCCGCAGAAGAGGTGATTAGTCGCCAGACGACTAAATCTCCCAGGATCTGCCCGTGTGCTTGAACCCCAGAGCAAAGAATCACTAAGAAGTGACTACTTAAAAATGGAACCACAGCAGACATATGCTATACTCGGCTTAATTATAAAAACCCCAGATTCATTAGGTTCATTACATTAGTATCTGCTGCAGACTTTACTTTAGGTAGCACAAATAACTTATTCCAGTTACAAGTGCATGTATAATTCCCTAATGTAAATATATGGGACATTCGCCTTAATGGACCTAGCGTTCAAACTGATAATAATGTTATTTTATTGCCCACGTGAGAAGAACAGTAAGCATCAAACAAAACAAAGGTTAGAATCATAAACGGTTACTTTTTTTTGGTTTTAAACAGCTGCTGACAAAATAAGAATACAGATTAGAGCCCATACAGAAAAATAAATGAAATACAACAAAACCTAAAGCAGCAATTTGTTACTAGGGTCAGTGAACCTCTGTTAACAAGGGCTTGAAAGTCCAGTTTGAAGAGAAGCAAAATAAGAGGGACATATATATTGTGTGCTAAAAGGGAGGCAAGTTGGCAAAGCAGATTACAGTTTGCTCTGGAGTTGTTGTTTCAGTAAGATAGACCACAGCTCCTTCAAATTCACTTCCAGTAGCCCTCAATAGCCTATGAATGCATTAGCAGCCACATATGACAATAAGCAAGATTTCATTCTGTAGCCAATTGACTGGATAACCTTAAGAGCCACCTTTAAATTACTTATAGTAATAGTATAGTATGATTATAGTAAAATAACGCACCTTCCAAACTCTTTTTCAGTTGAGTTGTTTTCCAGAAATAAAGACTTTTTTCCAATTACTTTCCCTTTTTTATTTTTTACTGTTTTTCCAAACCATAAGTTTAATGTTCCCTGTCTCTGGTGTTTGAGTCTGGCAGCTCAGTAATTTAGGCGCAGATTCTGAACTGTAACAATTTTGCAACATTTAGCTGATACATTTCTCAGCAGCATCTCTGGAGTATTAGCAACTATTGTATCAATTCTAACAGCTGCCTTTAGGGCAGAGACACATGTGGAGAATCAGGGAGATTCAGTAGCCCCGTGATAAATCGCTTCTTCTTCTGGCGACTAATCTCCCATAACTGCCTTCCCGCTGGCTAGAATCTAAATCGCCGGCGGGATGGCACTCTGAGCTCTTTCTTTTCTGAAGTCGTCTGAAGTTGCCTCACGAGGACTAAAGCCGGCGGAAAGGCATTGCGGGCAGATTAGTCGCCCGAAAAAGAGGCGATTTGTCCCCGAATCTCCACGTGCGTCTCTGCCCTTCATGAAACTCAGGGATTCTGCTAAACAGGGACAAAGATAAGAAAATGTATCAATTTAGAACAGTTTACAGTTCCCACACAAAGCTGCTTAAGAAGGTGAAAAATTACACTTTACACTTCAATATTAGAAAAACAGATACACATACAAAATAAAAAGTAACTGGGAAAAAAGTCTATTTCTGGTGAACTATCTGAAACCAACTGAACTGAAAAAAGTGTTGAAAGGTGAACAACCCTTTTTTTACAGTACAAAGCTAGATTTATAGTACAAGCTTATACACACGCTTTCAGGAGACACTGGTTGACCACTCGGCAGAATTGCGCATGAAAGTGATGGGTGTACGTGGGCCCCAGTAGAACAATAAGATCAGCTCAATCAATCCCCCAAGTTGAGAACATATACTACAGCCCATGTAGTATGCACAGAAAATATGCAAGAATGACAGTACAATAAAGAAAGAATGGCAACCCACACATGTTTGCTGACCTGACTATATGCAATGGAAATACATACAAGTACAAACAGAATGAACAAACATATTTGCACTGTCCAGAGACTGCAAGGAAAATGGTATAGACAAAGAAATAACGTTAAAAAAAAATTAGATAAGGGGGCATATTTCATTATTAAAGAGCTGGTGGCATAAAAATGTTATTTACCCTTAAACCAAACATCTATATTTAGTTGAGTGGTTTAAACAACTACTGAATCGAAGCAATGTAACACTGAGAGGACATAAAGTCTACATTTTATGGTGTTACTTTACTTTTGAGTAGGACTGGCATTTCAATTCTCTCTAAGTACTAAAATAAGAATGAGGGTTTTCAATCTTGAGCTTTTCATCTCTTGCTGAACTATAATTTTAAGTTGTTCAGCAACAGCTGGAAACCAAAAGACTAAAGGCCACCACTGTAAACACTTTCATTTTAGTCAGCTTACCACAAATGAAAGAAGGTACAGTTCTTATTAAAACAGAGGATTTCTCTTTGTTCAGGACCAAAATTGTAAATTGTAAAAAGTAACCTACACTACATACAATTATCGGAAAACCACTGTCTACATTCAACCCAGATTGGCAAAAACAAACAAACAGTGAGTGAGTTGGACCTCTGGATAAGTGCTAAATTGCCCAGGAAATAAATCCCTAAGGGCAGAGACACATGCGGCAATTCGGGAGATTAGTCACCTGAAATTTCCTCGTGAGGCAACTTAGGGCGACTTCGGAAAATGAAGCACTCTGTGTGCCATCCCTCCGGAGATTTTCATTCTAGCTGGCGGGAAGGCGGGAGGCAGTTCAGGGGGATTAGTCGCCACAAAGAAGAGGAGATTTGTCGCCAGGTGACTAATCTCCCCAAATTGTCACATGTGTCTCTGCCCTAAAGGTCAGCAAGTAAAAGAATAACTAAAAAAGTATATGTTAATGTGCCTGTAAAAATGCAAGAAAAATAATTAGCAGAAGTATACACAAATTCTCTAACTGCAGAGCAAGCCAGGTAATCGTTTATTTTAATAACAGTCTAAGTTATTACAAAGCAAGCCAAAAGTACTGTATTGTTCCCAGTCAGACATTGCGTAACCTGCAGTGGGTGTGGTGACGTAACAGAGCTGAAATATAGTTTTAAATAGTCCTTACTTTCTCCAGTGTTTCTATTCGCTGTTTCAGTAACCTGTTCTCTGTGCGCAATCTCTGGAATAAAACAAACAATATGAAATCACAGCAGTTATGGCGTACCAACCAAGAAGCTGCCATTTAAAGGGGAACGCCTTTATTGAGCAGTTTTTTTTCCCTGAAGTACAGGTTACAGACTGAGGTGATTTTCTCTTTTTGCCTATTTAAAAGGTCTAATGGTAATACTGGTGAGAACGTGCCACAGCAAATACATGTGTTTGATATGAGATGCCCCTTGTATTTATAAGTTGGGTGAGCTCAACACCCATGTGCATGGGAAACATTATTTCCTCAAATATGATATATTATTTGCTTATTTATTTAGCCTAGTGTTTTTCAAGCATCTAATCTTAGACATGTAACCGTACAGGTTTTGCACATCAGTACGATAGCCGAGATTCTGGCTGTAACCCAGTATAGGATTTTAAGTGCTCAAAAAGATTAATCAGAAGAATGAATGAAAAAAACAAAAGATCAAGGATAAAAAATATAATCTAATTGCAGTTTAAAAAATATGTGCATGGATAGATATAGTTGGCAACAGCAAACACTGCCAATTGTTAATCAGAAGTACATAAATGTGAATTAAAATATATCTATGATAGAGAGGCATAACAGAAGTTATAAAAAGCCAATTTTGGTCTTATGGCAGGACTACTATCCTTTTCGTGCATCTTATATAAATATATATAATACTCTTTGGGCACTTTATAAGATATTACTCATCACCATGGTTATCTATGCACTTAGGTATTTAAAAGCCATCAGTTAAAAATACACACAAAGTGATAAAATAAGCACAAAGTTTAACAAAATATTAATCACGTCAGCTTTCTTACTTTGATTTCAACTTGCTCTTCCAGCTCTTTTGTTTTTATTGTAGTGTACTCCTTTTCTAACCTGGAAATATTGAAGAGCAACAGGAAGCATTTACACACACACAGGAAATATAAAGGAAACAAGATTTAATAAGATAAAAAAAAAAGAATCTCATTGAAATGATATATGGGATTCTGCTAGTCAACCCTTAATTGTTAAGTTGAGCTCCTAGGCAGGAGTTTTGTTCATTTGCCCCTACATCCACTTATTTTAAAAGTTTACTTATCCTTTAAGAAATGTATGTGGTTTGTTTATAGCCTGTATGTGAATAAGAAATGCATGTGGTTTGTTTATAGTCTGTATGTGAATTGCCCCTTTTAAAGGGGAACTAAAGCCTTCATTACGGCATACTGTTAGGGCTTAGGGCTGCTGTGCTGTAACCTAGATCCAACATGTACCCATCATCTATCTATTAATCCATTTTAAAAACAGTAACTGGCTTTATAAAATTGTATTTCAACAAATAATAAACTCTACCACCACAGAGAGGAACATTAAAGGTAATTGATCAAATGCTTACTTTTTCATCTTTTTTGCATTGTATTTGACTTGATAAGCAGCTTGGATTAATTTTTCAGGTCCCCCATCAAACTGGTGTGGAATGACTTTTTGAAAGTGCTGAAAGAATAACATTGTGGTTTAGGCCTTAAATCCATCACCAAGAAGTGAATCATTTTTTAAAATTCTCATACACAGTTCTGTTTTAAAATGCAACCTTATTTAGCAATGACAGTGATCAAACTGTTTTCATAAGAAATTGAAATGTATCACAATAGCATATACCTCCTCTGCAACACGAGTTAAAAAAAATAAGCAAAAAGTATGTTCAGCAAAAGCCCTATTGTTTTACTCACAAGTTAAAAAAAAATGTGGAAGGGGAAACCTATTGGTAATTTGAACTCTGACACAGAGGAGAGAGGGCTAGAGCTGAGCTCCAACAAAAAGATCCTAAAATTGCCAGGGTATTTTTGGAGCCATATTTTACAATGCAGATCGCATGGTATATAGCAAGTTCATAAGTACAATATATGTCCCCTACGATTAAAATTTCTCATAATAAACCATGCAGTTTGTGTTTGTCTTTTTAAAACCAATAACCCCTATGTCTATAAGGTAGCCCCCGTGCCGCCAACCCCACTATGCTTCTCTGCACTTTAGTCACAGGTACAGCAAACAGGGCAATATTGGGAGCTGGGTTAGGTGCATTTCGAGAGGAAGGCCTCTGGAGGGAGCCGAATTTATATAAATGTGTTTTCCTGTCCTTTTCTTTCATGATTTTTATGGTGTCGTTTTTATTTCTAAATTACACTGTTTATACTGCAAATAATTCACTCTACCAAACTGCTTTCTGACAGGCTGTTGTTTCTCCTCAATTTAACTAAATGTGTCACAGTGGGACCTGGATTTTTACTACTAAGTTATGTTCTTATATCTACCAGGGAGCTGTTATCTTGTATCAGGGAGCGGTTATCTGGTTACCTTCCCATTGTTGGGCTAATGGGAGAGGTGGGGAAGGAGGGAGGGATGTGATATCACTCCAACTTGCAGTGCAGCAGTAAAGAGTGACTGAAGTTAATCAGATGACAAGTCCCATGACTGGGGGAATCTGGCAATATGTCTAGCCCCGTGTCAGATTTCAAAATTAGATATTAAAAAAATCAGTTTGCTCTTTTGAAAAAGGGATTTAAGTGCAGAATTCTGCTGGAGCAGCACTAGCATTAACGGATGCGTTTTGGGGGAAAAAAACAAAAAAATTTTCCATGACAGTATCCCTTTAAGGAATATTGGTAGGTTACTAAAAGAACACAGGCCATCAAGGTTTAGTGTAAAAGCCCACATGGGGGTACCCAGTGTTTTGGCGCCCAAGCAATGGTACTGGTATGAACCATGCCATGCACTCACAGGTCAGGCAACTATCACCGGCAGACTCTCACTTGTATAGAACCCTAGATTGTTAAGATCAGATGGAGTACAAACAGTGATGGTGGCCATGGAGTGAAACATTACTGGTGATGTTGCCCAGAGCAACCAATCAGCAACTAGATATCAACATTAGAAAACAAAAGCGAAGATCTGATTGGTTGCTATGAGCAACATCACTGGTAATGTTTCACTCCACTTTTTTTACACAGCATGATAAATAGACCCCTTGACTATTGGTAAAAACTAATCCTTTAAGTGCCACTTAAGGAATATAAGTTACTAAATGATTTTATACAAAATGTTATATTAGATTTGCATCATTCATTAAATAAAGTCCGTTTTGTTGAAGACACAGAAGTAAAAAATATTTTCCTGCACACTCTTCCTTACCTGTAACATGCCTTCCATATCTAATTGCATTAACTCTGTCTGATTCATCTGAAGAACAGCGAGTCCAGCACGAAATACGATCTCCAACCCCTGAGTCAAGCAACATAAATTCAATTAATTTAGGAAATATAGACATTGTTCTCTAATATTATGTGTAAAGAGTGTAAGATTTGAAGGTAAGATAAAACACTTGCCTGCCATAAAAAGCAAATTGTATAGCACAGGCTGCCAGTGACCTGATTCTGTTACACTGCAGCAGGTTTACTAGCAACATATAACCAAAGAGCCCCTGCATAGAATAACAACAACAGCAATGTTTATCTACATAATTAAGTTAAAACTATGAGTTACACTTGTGGTGGAATAATTTGAGAATTAAAAAAAAACACCTACAGATGTTAAAATAGAGGTGTAAAATGGCAAATCTTGATATTTTCAAGATTGAAAATTGTTTGTTATTTTTGAGCCAGTATCTTTCAGATACGGGAAGGGCATTTTTCAAATCCATGAATGCTAACTCAACCTCTATACAATAAGTGATAAGACTACAAGCACTGTCTGTATATGTGAGCCATCTGTAGGAACTGATTGCAAGGAATTTAAAGAAAGAAACCCCGCCAGTAGCTGTTATTATATGATTATCAAGTTAAAAGGAAAACACAATTAGGTATTTGAGCAGTACCTATATGATAAGATAAAGTGCTGTGCAATTGAAATAAAGTGCTAGTGCAACTATTATTCTACTAAATTGATTATCCTAAGTAGCTTGTAGTGATACGTTGAAAGATTGGTAAAAATGATTAAATTCTATAAAACTTAGTTCATCTATTAATTAATAATACTAATCCAATTCATCCAAGAATTAGCTAATTAAGTATATATGAATTAATTAAATAATTTTATGCCCTAGTTGTTAAAGGAGGCTAAGTAACCCTAAAAAGCCACAGGGTTTTTACTTAGCCTCCTTAACAACTATGGCAAGTTAAATACCAAGGCCACAGCCCCGGTTACCCTGTCCTGCCTTACCTTTGTGGTGTCCTAGGCTCTAGAAAAAAACAGGCAGCTAGTTTACGGGACAACTCCACCATCTACCTTTTCCAATTTCTATTAACTATCTCATGGATTGTGACTACATGACATTTTAACCCACTCTCAACTATGGTCATTTTTTATACTCCTTTTTAATTAGCGAATGAATTATCAAGTTTATACACACTAACTTATTGCACTGCACTTTATTCTGATAATTAATTGTAAGTCGTGAAAAATTAATTGAATTATCTCAGCCTGGGCATAAAATTATTAATTAGCGAATTCTTGGATGAATTGGTGTAGTATTATTAATTAATAGATGAACTAAGTTTGATAGAATTTAATCATTTTTACCAATCTTTTCAACATACCACTACAAGCTACTTAGGATAATCAATTTAGTAGAATAATAGTTGCACTAGCACTTTATTTCAATTGCACAGCACTTTATCTTATCATATAGGTACTGCTCAAATACCTAATTGCGTTTTCCTTTTAACTTGATAATCATATAATAACAGCTATTGGCAGGGTTTCTTTCTTTAATTAAATTCCTTGCAATCAGTTGTATTATCTGACTTTGTCAGACCTCAACCAATAGCTACGAGAAAAGGTGGTTATTTCTAAAATAAGGGTACCCAATTTTTGTTCTTCCATCTGTAGGAACTGTGATGACCAGCAAGCACGGGGACTGGTGTATCATTAGCCAAGGCCAGCAGGGGTCAGTAACACCACATCTCTACACAAGACTGTCGCTATATCCAGGTTATATGGCAGTTCATTTGAATTCAAATTTACATTGAAGTCCATGCCCATCAATGTATCAACCAGAATTATTGACCAAGGGAAGGTAAAATAACACCTTGCGTGTTCGGTCAACTAAGCCTCTAGTAAAGGAAACATAAATCATCATTTTTGTACTTTTTTTTATTTTTTAATTTTAAGAAGGTTTGCTCAGGACAACAAATAAACCCCAAATTATGTGTAAAGAGTGAAAAAGATTAGGTAAAGGTTTGGGTACAGGGGGAACTGCAGCATTGACCACATTTAAATAATTAAAGAAACACCATGGAGAGGGATATGAAAGGGTTTGAAACAGAAGAGAAAACCATAATATGAGTAAATGTACCCTTGTGTAGACAGTAATGGTAATCACAGTGACTCCACTGGAGCAACTGCAGCTCTGGTAATTATCACTTGAAAATGATCATTGCTACAGTTTCGAGTAATAATCGCCTCATCTACTATTCTGCACAATTACCATTAATTACAGTTTATGGGTGACTATTTTGCAAGAACAGAATTTTAGCAATATTAAATAAATCCATAGTTGTGGATCCATGTACCTTGGATGTCTAGCAATAAAGAGGTGAAAAAGGTGCAGTGCAGCATAGCTTCCTCTTTACTCTTCTCCTTACTGTGTATTTGGGCAAAGTGTATAGCTACACATTGCAAAAAAAAAAAAAAAGTCTCCTGGTTTTTGCCTCCTTCTGATACACATCACACATAATTTTATAAATACATATACACTCTATTCAATTTCAAAATGTATGTAATTTTTTATAGAAGAGTGAAGAGCAAGCTTTTTTTATGTCATGACTAATTTTGGTTCTGAGTAGCTCTTGTGGGTACAGGAAGGAGTGAAAAATACTTCCTCTTAAACTCTGCTTTCTCCCAAAAGTTTGTAGCTGTAACATGAGCGTGCCTTTAATAAACTTCAAAAGGACAGCTCATTGTACATTCAAATCATTTTTGCCTCAGTTTCACAGAACTGACATACACATGGCTCCTACTGATGCTTCTACAAGCAGAACAGTTGCAGGAGTCGTTTGGTTTTCATTTCAGTTTAGAAAACAGAAAGCAAATTTAGCACCCCTAACTGTAGCCAGAAACTTACCTCAGACATAAAAATATCAAATATTCTTGTAGCAATGGGTAGTGGGAAACTGGTAAGGAAAATAGTGAGGAACCAAGACGATGCATACATAGATGTGTGAAAGCTCTGAGCTTGAAAGTGCACATACAATTCTGGCAGCTGCTCCTGTTGGCATGAAAAGAAGAGGAAAGAATTAAAAAAAAAAACAGGAAAGACAAAGTGAACATTTTTGAAGCACTCTACTGCTTCAATATGTTCAAAGGCTATGGACAGACGATGGATAAGATTGCAGATTCTCAGCTGGCCTGCTGCTCCCCTTGTCTTTCTAACTGCGGAGGGATTTCCATGTGAATTGCAAAATGTCACATTTCGGCAGCAAAACAATGCTTCCTGGTTCAGGCAGAGCAAGAGCAGAAGTGGAAGAGCAGCAGATTGTCAGACTCTCATGTGGCCCTGACTAAGATTTGTAGCCTACACTTAATCTCCAGCGTGGGCATCAAAACTTCCGCAGATACCTTTGCATTAATGCCAGTGTAAACTGATAAAAACATTTGAAGATTTAAGCACCAGAAAATGTTGGAGCAGGCAATAATGTTTTCTAAAGTTCTTTCGTCCATGTTGAAGGAGGTTAAGTGCAATAAAACATTATTTCAGCAGTGAGCACCCTTATTTACTACCCATCTGTGGATTTCCGGACTGCAAGGATTTCTCTCCCTACCCCTTTAATATATACACATACTTCCTTATCACTCCATGTTTGGGAAGGGTTTACCAGCCAAAATGTTCATTCATTGTTATTAATGTGTCCTACCACTTTAGGTAAATAACCAGTTTCATGTGCTTCTTACCTGCCAAATGTAGAATCTATTGCCCTGGATGTCAGGGATCTGAATGCCACACACTGTAGATTCTACATTTCTGGGCTCAATTGTAACGTAGGAGAAAACTGCCTAATATTTAATGCATAAATCAGGAATGAAATACACATAATAGGATTGCTTATTTAGCTACATCTTAAGCCCATAACTGGAAAGTACATATTGCAATATTGCCTCCACACTTATTTAAAGTTTATTAAATAAAGGCTAATCTAATAATCTAATCTACCAGAAACTGTCTCTGCTAAATCGCGTTAAATACAGGAAAATACAAACACTGGCATAGCTTCTCGCTACATCTCTGTACAGACTAAGAGGAAACTGTGGGCTGTTCCTGCCAATGTCATAAGTGACATAACCGATTACAGGATATTTTCAGATCATGGAAGGTTATAAACCCCCTCCACTAGGGTTTCAAATGCAGAACCCATGCAGGAGTCCTATGAATAGGGATACGGGAACATTTTTTACAATTTTTGGAACCCAAAAAGAATGTAATTTAGATCAGCTAGAAAAATATATGCACAGAGTCCCAAAAGCAACAAAGGTAGTCTACTCACCTGTATCATACACTCAAACTGATACATGCACAGACCTAGTTCTGCCATGCTGGGTTTAAAGAGTTCTCGAAGGCGATAGTCTTGCATTAATTTAACAAAAACACAAAAAGCTTCCTCTTCTGGCATCTATGTATGAATAAGGACAAAAACAGCAGTTATAGCATTTCATATCCCTCATGTGTTATATCAGCAGACAATGCAAAATGCAAAATTAGCAACTTAAGCCAAGCATCTCTAAAAAGAGACAGAGATCGGCATAAGCCACAACTGACACATATGCCTAAAACAGGTCATACACGGATATTGGCCGTCAACTGGGTCAAGAGTTTCAGGGTGCAATATGATGGCTTAGATCAAAATCTAACTAGCAGCCAGCTGTAGCCATATGTTTTACCCAATTACTTATTGAATCACTGCATTAAAATCATATAAATAAGCCACACAAAGCCCCAAGATATGAGCTGATATATTTCTGACCAAATTAGGACACTATAGAAATGTATAGTTATTATTACAATAATATTACATTATTATACAATGTTACTTTCTATAGAAAATGTGCCTCCGAAACGGATACATTTCGAGCATAAGTTGGACACTGAAAAAAATATTCTAACATACCATAATGTAATAATAGAAGCAGTGAACCATTTTGAATTTTAAAATGAGGGAATGCTTCAGAAATAAACCGATATAACGAATACTACAAGGACTGCACTGTGAACTGTGAACCAGGTACCAGTAAAAAAGAAAGACTAGTTAAGGATGTTGCATAGCAGCAAGAATGTTATGGCAAAGAGAGACTGATAAAACCAATTGACTAGAAAAACAAATTATTTGAGTTTAAAGCACAGACAATTATATCCTGTCTGACATAACTGAAAGATAGAAATAACACAACCTTAAATTAATAAACCCAAAATTGCCATTACCGGTAATATGTCTTCATAGGGCAGCTGGTGTATTTCAGAACTTATGAACAACAAAATCATTTGTGGAGCAAAACAAAATAAAAAAAACATTTTGAAAAAAAATAAAAGGAGGAATAAGACAAATAGCATTCTACTATAAACCATCTGTTTTCTCAAAAGGCAGATTTTAATTTCAAGAATACAGAGTAGTTAGTTTCCCCAGCAATTATATTCTGTTAAACGTAAGATTAACCATACCATGTTGTACTGTGTTCCAAATAAATTTACTTGCCTGCATAAGAAGAAGGCCAACGATAAAAGCACTCCCTTGGCAGTAGCCAACTTCGCGATCTACCAAGGAATAAGCCTGTAAGGAAAAAGTATATCAAAGGGTTTTGTTTAAATCTGGGAAAAAAGAAAGCAACCTAGACGTAACAGCACACTGTCGCTTCTTTCAGATCAAGCTCAAGCACTAATCAAATGTGACAATGATGTTATCAGGTGAAAGGACACATTTATGCTTATTCTGTGGCACTTCCAGGATCCATTTAATCCAAAAACAATTCTGGGAAATACAATAAATAATTATTCCATTTCAAACCACATTTTAATCCACAGCAGATGGCAAGTAATGAATACAACCAAACAACTGCAAGAACTATGAACACAGCACTGGACAGCAATGGCAGATTCCTCATGTATAAACACAAGTCACTGAAACTATTAGAATGGTTTTGTCTGTCAATACACATGAGTTACAAGAAGAAACAAGTACTGGACAGAATATAAGACGTCCTAAACAAAAATGAAAGCTACACCACATTTTCTGGATAGCCCCCTGAAAATAACATTTAGGGGGTTGTTTAAGTCTGAATGCCAAAAACCTGAAAATTCTGGTTTTTGTTTTTACTATAAAATCCGAATATTTAGTGGGGGGAAAAAACTCAAACTTTTTGTAATTTATTATACCCCAAGGATGGAGTCAGAATCTGAAAATCTGGCATCTCTGACCTGCTGAGGTTTCATAGAAGTCAACAGGAGAAGTCCCGCAGATATATTGCTGGGTTTTGTGCAATAATCCGAAGTTTTTGTGGCTTTCGGACAAAAATTCTGAGTTTCAGGGTGGAAAATCTGAAACATTTGTACGATTTGTTTTTTCTTACGATTTATTCGGGTTTTATCTCGCACAGCAAATTTCCGGGAACATGTATTGATAAATAAGGGGAAAAAACCCATGCGAATTTAGTCGGAGTAGTTTTCAGAAAATGATGAGATAAAGTCAGACTTTGATAAATGGGCCTCTTATTGATGTGTATCTTTCTACACAAAACTATTCAAAGGGCCAGTTTCAATTCAATGGGAAACATGTTTCTTCCAGTTACAGATTTCCATGTGTTTTCATAATATAAACTATGGGGGGGGGGCGTCAGAAGTGCAAGAGTTGCAAAGCACTTGTACCACCATGTCTGATGCACACTGTACTGATGAAAGCTCCAGCGCTAAATGAAAAGAGCAACATCAGGAGGTTCAGTTGGTCAATTCATTTTTTTAGAATATATATATATGAAATGGAAAAGCTTAGTAAAAATTCTTCCTGTGACATTTTAAGAAATCTAGTATACACTGTTCTGTATAGTCTAATCAAACGGTGAGCATTATGGAAAATAAAACCCCAGAACAGTATGTACTCACCTTCATAACATTAAATAAAACTTCTTGTCCCAAGCTGTCCTTTTCTTTAAAGAAGTCATGTTCTGGATAAGTCCTGGCAATGTCCCTTCTAATGAGTTTTTCACAAGGTGAAGTCATCTTTAAAAGATCGCAATACTGATCTTTGATAGGCATATCCTGAGCATTGCATAGTAGTTGCCACACTATTGCTCTGAAGTGGTGAGGTATTCCTTTTCTAACCAGTTCCTACAAAGGAGAACAAGTTAGTATTACATTGTGCTTTGGCAGCTAGTGATTCCCAAAATGTGGGGCTGGAAACATTGGGGGGGCTTGTTGCAGTGGCAGAGGTTGGACTCACATCTTAAAGGGATTCTGTCATGATTTTTATGATGTCGTTTTTATTTCTAAATTACATTGTCTACACTGCAAATAATTCACTCTACAACATAAAATTCCATTCCTGAACCAAGTGTTTTTTTTTTTTTAAGTTGTAATATTGGTGTGTAGGCAGACATCTTAGGTCATTTTGCCTAGCCATGTGCTTTCAGAAAAAGCCAGCACTTTAGGATGGAACTTCTTTCTAGCAGGCTGTTGTTTCTCCTACTCAATGTAACAGAATGTGTCACAGTGGGACCTGGTTTTTACTATTGAGTGCTGCTCTTAGATCTACCAGGGAGCTGTTATCTTGTGTTAGGGAGCTGTTATCTGGTTACATTCCCATTGCAATGTTGTTAGGCTACTGGGGGTGGGGCGGAAGGGGGATGATACAGCAGTAAAGAGTGACTGAAGTTTATCAAAGTCATATGACTAGGGGCAGCTGGGAAACTGACGATATGTCTAGCCCCATGTCAGATTTAAAAATTAAATATAAAAAAAAATCTGTTTGCTCTTTTGAGAAACAAATTTTCAATGCAGAATTATGCTGGAGCAGCAATATTCACTATTAAAGGACCAGTAACATCAAAAATAATTTTTTAAAAATTCCTTCGTTTACATCGAAAAAAACACCAAGACAAATTAAACTTTAAAATCGCAAAGTCTTTATTAAGAAACCCTAAAACTCTGCTTGCGGAAAGCGATCAGGCGATCCATCATGTGGCGCTCGATTTCTCCTCCCTGCCTACCTTATAGGAGATAGCCAGGGAGGAGAAATCTAAAGTCGCATGATGGATCGCCTGATCGCTTTCTGAAGAGGAACGCAAGCGGAGTTTCGGTAAGTTATTTCTTAATAAAGACTTTGCTATTTTAAAGTTTAATTTGTCTGGGGTTTTTCTTATATGTATATTAACGAATTGAAGGTAAGTGACCTTTTGATTTGGGGTGAATATGGATTTGCTTCCACATTTTTTTTTCCAGATTATCTTCATACTACTGTTATGCCCCTGACAACAATTTTCAGCAATCTTTCTCACAGCTGTAGTTCAACAACACCTGGCATGTATTGGCTTTTATGTCCTTATTTTTTTCCCTACTAAAAAAAAAGGGTGAATGGAAATGGTTTGGACAGATGAATACCTTTATTTGCTTTTCTTTTTTTTTGTATGCTTCCTCCCATTCATTAACAATCCGACCCCAGAGCAACCATGAATCTTCTTCCTGATGATGGCTGAGATTGCTGGAGGCAGAAGAGCTTGAAACCAAAGAGGAACCGCTGTTTCTTCTTGATCCATTAACAGAGCGTAAGGATTTACTGTCTATCTCCAGGAGCCTGGAAATGAAATCAAGCAGCAGGTTAACATTAGACTGAGGATGTAACGTTCCTCATTCTAACAGCACTCTGGATGACTTCCAAGAGTCTGTATTATTTCCCTTAGAGTAATGCCTTGACCTGCATACAGAATAAGAACTGCATATGTTAACATTAAATACAATGAAAAGGTTTCATTGTTCTGGTCAAGTTTCTCGCTCACACCATTTAGAGAATAAATATTTTCATCAAAAACAGCAATGTTTCCAGTTGTTGAGTAATAGCCCCAAACATGTATATGCTCTGAGAGCTGCCTGTTCATTCACATTCAGAGTACTGGGGCTAAAATACACGTCACTGTTAAAGTAAACAATATGATGATAATCCCAGAAAATAAATAACTCTAAATGAACAAGAAGCTTTTCCCAAAAATATTGTCGTTTACCACTGTATATGCACGGACGAGTCAATAACAAATAATGTGAAAACAAAGTGCTTTGATTCAAAGCAGAAAAACAGACAGCGGAACAGAGGAAGTGATCCCTCGGGAAGGCAAAGTGCAGTAAAGAGAGAGAAAGTCATGTTTACCTTGTGTCTATTATACACTGTCCTTGAACATTGCTATTTACACAAGCCGTTTATCCCAACAACTACAAATGCCTGAACTGGAAATGTTAACATTCTATGAACTCTAAGTTTAGGCTCTAATCCCTCTTACCACATTCTCAAAACTATCCAAACTGCTAAGGGCAGGGGCACACGGACAGATTCGGGGAGATTTAGTCGCCTGGTGACTAATCGCCTCTTCTGCGGGGCAACAATCTCCCTGAACTGCCTTCCCCCTGCTAAAATGAAAAAGTTGTGAGGCAACTTTGGAAATTAAAGCGACGTGATTTCAAGTAATGTTTTTACATAGTTAATTCGGGTTGAAAAAAGACATAGTCCATCAAGTTAAATCCCTCCAAATGAAAACTCAGTACCCACACACACCCCTCCATACCTTCACATAAATTCTATATACCCATACCTATACTAACTATAGAGTTTAGTATCATAATAGCCTTTGATATTATGTCTGTCCAAAAAATCATCCAAGCCATTCTTAAAGGCATTAACTGAATCAGCCATCACAACATCAACCGGCAGTGCATTCCACAACCTCACTGTCCTGACTGTGAAGAACCCCCTACGTTGCTTCAAATGAAAGTTCTTTTCTTCTAGTCTAAAGGGGTGGCCTCTGGTACGGTGATCCACTTTATGGGTAAAAAGGTCCCCTGCTATTTGACTATAATGTCCACTAATGTACTTGTAAAGTGTAATCATGTCCCCTCGCAAGCACCTTTTTCCAGAGTAGACAACCCCAACCTGGAAAGTCTACCCTCATAATTTAAGTCTTCCGTCCCTCTAACCAATTTAGTTGCACGTCTCTGCATTCTCTCCAGCTCATTTATATCCCTCTTAAGGACTGGAGTCCAAAACTGCACTGCATACTCCAGATAAGCCTTACCAGGGACCTATAAAAAGGCATAATTATGTTTTCATCCCTTGAGTTAATGCCCTTTTTTATGCAAGACAGAACTTTATTTGCTTAGTAGCCACATTATGACACTGCCAGAATTCGGCAACTTGTTAACTACAAAAACCCATAGATCCTTCTCATTTAAGGAAACTCCCAACACACTGCCATTTAGTGTATAACTTGCCAGTAACGTAACTTGTTGGGGTCTGCGAGATTTTTCTCTGCGCCTGCAGCCAACTCCAGCCGGCTGCAGCACGCACTATCTTCCGGGGGGGGCCCTGCAGGGGTGCGGGCCCTGGCCCATTTGCACCCCCTGCTCCCCCGGTAGTTACACCCCTGTAACTTGCATTTATATTCCTTAATTTAACCAGACATGCCCCCCATAGTGTAACATTAATGCTGCAATGCTTAACTCTTGTTTTTTTTTTACTTGAAATATAAAAATGGCCACCAAATATGTTAGAACCAAGACCACTTCTACTACAAGTTGGTAATTAACAACAATTGATTTATGAAAATATGGTTTTATGAGCTATAATTCCAGAACTATTTGAAAAACAATATCACTCCTAAATCATACATAGTGTCTTGAAAGCTCTTTATTGTCTTAATGACACCATGTAATTATCACACAAAACTAACTTATCATTATTAATTTATAAAACAGGAGATGTATGCATTTAATGAATTTTAAAAAAAAAAGTTGTCAAGTCAGAGGAATGTACTAACAAACAATTCACTGTAGAAATAGGTTTACAAATTGAAACTTTATTGATACAGAAAAAGCAAACCTTACCTTAATAGGTTAATTGTTGACATTTTCAGCAGTGTCTTCCTTTGGGATACAGAATTACAAGTAACATACCAGCTACACTTTGCCCATGTTCTGCTTTCAAAGTGTGCAATCATTTACCTTTGGCAAACATAGCTAGAAAAGGATTGGGCCATTCTTGATTAATGGGGGTGGGGGAAATGATTTTAAACATGAAAAATAGAATTTATAGGACAAAATAACCCCTACTGTAGTTTATAAGGCTAATAATTGTAAATATCATGGTGACTTCTAAAAGCCTTTTAAGGCTATCGAAGTAAAGGTATTTTTCTTTATCATTTACATTGGTTTTTCATTTATTATTCTTAGTTGAAAGAGGGTCCTGGGGACAATGCAGTGGCTGGCGGGGTTTGGGAGATCATTAGGTTAGCAGCACCCCAGGAACATTTATTAATAGGGAAGAAGTCCTTATAATTGCTGGGAAATTGGCATCTCTGTGGGATGTAACCTCTTGCTGTGCCAGCACCAACCAGCAGCCACAGAATGCAGGGAGGAGTCTTTCATTGCACGGGTTGGGAGATGTTTTGTTTGGCTCTCTGTTCAACTGCTGTTGTGGACTTGCTTAAAGGGGTGGTCCAAATATAAGTAAACATTTACTAAAAGGCCCTGTTCCTAGCTATTTTGCAAACTGGTTTGATTTTTTATTTATTTACCTTATTTTTTTTTTTTATTTGCCTTTTGCTTTTTTCCAGCTTTAAAATGGTGGCCAGTGACCCCCAACAGCCAAAAATTGCTCTGCAAGGCTACAGTTGTATTGCTGTTGTTCGTTTTTACTACATGTCTTTTGATGCAGGTTCTCTCCTATTCATATTATCATCTTGCTAGGTTAAAGGGATACTGTCATGGGAAAAAAAAATGTTTTCAAAATGAATCAGTTAATAGTGCTGCTCCAGCAGAATTCTGCACTGAAATCCATTTCTCAAAAGAGCAAACAGTTTTGTTTTTTTCAAAATCTGACATGGGGCTAGACATATTGTCAATTTCCCAACTGCCCCAAGTCATGTGACTTAGGCTCTGATAAACTTCAATCACTCTTTACTGCAAGTTGGAGTCACCCCCCTCCCTTTCCCCCCAGTAGCCAAAAAAAAGAAAAATGGGAAGGTAACCAGATAGCAGCTCCCTAACACAAATAACAGCTGCCTGGTAGATCTAAGAACAACACTCAATAGTAAAAACCCATGTCCCACTGAGACACATTCAGTTACATTGAGAAGGAAAAACAGCAGCCTGCCAGAAAGCATTTCTCTCCTAAAGTGCAGGCACAAGTCACATGAACAGGGGCAGCTGGGAAGTTGACAAAATGTCTAGCCCTATGTCAGATTTCAAAATTGAATATAAAAAAATCTGTTTGCACTTTTGAGAAATGGATTTCAGTGCAGAAGTCTGCTGTAGCATTATTAACTGATGTGTTTTGAAAAAAAAAACATGTTTTCTGATGACAGGATCCCTTTAAATAAGACCCTAGCTAACAGATTGTTGAAATACCACACTGGACAGAGATTGAACAAAAAGCAAAATAACCGAAAAACCATAAAAAATTAAGATCAAATGGTCTTAGAATATCATAGTCTACATCATAATAAAAGCTAACTACACAATTAATACTTACACTTCACACTTCAGGAATAAATGCTGCCAAGTGTCTGCTAAAGACAAGCCACATTTATACTTTTGGGACAAGACCTTAGTCATTGTAAGAGTGACCTTTCTAAAATTCCACATAAAGCTGACATACGGCTGATTAATTGGCTTGTTTTCCACCAAACTTCTAAACTGATTGGGCCAATAATACTTAGTCAAACACAAGAGTCCTCTGCACTCAACCCATTATCAATATATTTAAGACAGCGACATTTTGTGCATACTGCTACTAAAAAATGCCTTACCCTTTAAACAAAACAGGGACTGTTTGTCCATATATTGCAATATATTTAAGCTGGCCAAGTACGTCAAAGTCATCCCATATCTGGCCAGTCCTACGCTTAATTTTCATCTGATTAATTAAGAATTCTATTGCTTCATTATACATTTTACAAAGGGACTAGGTTTTACCTGCAACTTACTAGCTGCTTTCAAAGTAAACCTCCATACTTGGCTGCCCTTTTATTAGACACCAGTGGGATCACCTGACTATAGCTGGGAAGGGTGGGAGCTACAACATGGAGCTGGTCACTGCTCCTGTATAAACTATAACAAACAAGGGAAAGTTGTGCTCACCACTATTTTTTAAAACCATTTGGCGGGGTGCAATGAGGCTGTGACCACAAAATACATATAGTCAAAAATATAGTAAGTTGCAGGTAAAACCTAGTCCCTTTGTAAAATGTATAATGAAGCAATAGAATTTTTAATGAATCAGAATTAAGCGTAGGACTGGCCAGATATGGGATGACTTTGACGTAGTTAGCCAGCTTAAATATATTGCAATATATGGACAATCAATCCCTGTTTTGTTTAAAGGGTAAGGCATTTTTTAGTAGCAGTATGAACAAAATGTCTCTGTCTTAAATATATTGATAATGGGTTGAGTGCAGAGGACTCTTGTATTTGTCTATATGTATTTTGTGGTCACAGCCTCATTGCACCCCCGCCTAATGGTTTTAAAAAATAGTGGTGAGCACAACTTTCCTTTGTTTCCAATAATACTTAGTGCATTTACACAATCATCAGGCAAATGACTAATGGGCTTCCATTGGCTAATTTGCTTAACAGTTTTTCCTATGATTTGCCAAATCGGTGGTCGGCCTGAACAAGTAAATGTACCCAGAATCATCTATAATTAAGGAGAGTGAATACAATATCAACAACAACAAAATATTTAACGATCACAAAAATGGAAATTGAACATGAGATTTGTCTCATGTAAAGAAGAAACTTTCTAATCAATTAAACCATCTGTGTATGAGATAATCAAGTTAATCTTCAGCATTCCCTCTTTGATTTTTGTAAAACTTAATCACATCTCCGACACACCAAAATTTGGATGGTCACTCGAAAATCAGGCTCTGAAAATGCCTATAAAACCAGGAGAAGGCCATAAAAAATCTCCACTATTAGTAATGTCAGCAAAACATGAAAGTAATGGGTAAGGTTAAGATCTTTTAAGGAAAACTATACCCCCAAAATGAATACTTAAGCAACAGTTTATATCAAATTGAATGACATATTAAAGAATCTTACCAAACTGGAATATATATTTACATAAATATTGCCCTTTTACATCTCTTGCCTTGAACCACCATTTCGTGACTCTATCTGTGCTGCCTCAGAGATCACCTGACCAGAAATACTACAACACTAACTGTAACAGGAAGAAGTGAGGAAGCAAAAAGCAGAACTCTGTCTGTTAATTGGCTCATGTGACCTTACATGCGGTTTGTATGTGTGCACAGTGAATCTTACGATCTCAGGGGGCGGCCCTTATTTTTTAAAATGGCAATTTTCGATTTATGATTACCCAATGGCACATACTACTAAAAAAGTATATTATTATGATAATGGTTCATTTACATGAAGCAGGGTTTTACACATGAGCTGTTTTACTCAGTATCTTTTAATAGAAACCTACATTGTTTGGGGGGTATAGTTTTCCTTTAAGTTGCCTCACAAGGAAACTTCGGGTGACTTCAGAATAGGCGATTTTTCATTATAGCTGGCGGAAGACAGTGGGAAGCCGTGCGGGGAGATTAGTCGCCCCAAAGAAGAGGCGATTAGTCGGCAGCCGACTAAATCTTCCCGAATCGTCAGGTGTGCCCTTACCCTTAGGGTGGTGGCACAAGGAGAGATTTAGTCACCTGCTATAAATCTTCCCTACTGCGGGCGACTAATCTCCCCCAAAATGCCTTCCAGCTAGCAAGAATACGAATCGCCATCCCGCCGGTGATCTGCATTCTTCCTGGCAGGAAGGCTAATGTGAAACAGCCAAGAAGATAAAGCTACAAAGGGGATCTGAATGCAATGATCCTTAATATACATAAAAAGCCACCATGAGCTACTTGATGAAAAGCAACTGAAGTTTTTAAAATATCCCTCAGTCACTTGACTTAAGCTGGCCTTAGCTGTTGAGATTTTTAAAAGATCAGATCCTGATCGTGAGACCACGATCTTCTCGGAATGATTGTACGATTGTACGAATTGACCATCAACTAAAAAGACCAATTTGCCAGGAAAACAAAGGGGAGCTGCCTGCTTGGCCCTGCAAACATAGATAGATTGCACTGGGACCGACAAAGATTTTTTGACCTGGCCGATCAATTTCCCGACAGATGTCGGCCGAAAAATCATAAGATGTACGATCGTTCGAATCCCACTAATTCACGATAATTTCGAAGGATTGGTCGGGCTTCCCTAAAATCGGTTGTTCGGCAAGAAGAATCGTCGCGTCTATGGGGAGCTTTAGACACCATTAAAAAATCTGTGGGTGGATCTTGCAAGATAGACTAAAAAGATCTCGGAATAGAAGCAATCTGCAAGAAAGAGTGGGCAAAATTCCTACAACCAAAACTGAAAAACTGTTTGCTATATACAAAAGGTGTTTATGAACACACATGTGCTTAAGAGGGAGTTTCTGTTTTAAAGTTCATGAAACAAAATGTAACTGTGCATTATTAACATTTGCATTATTACTGTTTCATGCAATAGCCGTGTACTACTTTTACTTACAAAATTAACTGAATATGTAATTTGGCAGATTTGGCATTTTTTCTTTCTACTGCATATTTTAAACAGCATTAGAGAGATGATTTTATAGCGGAGGTGCAGTTTGACACCATAAAAGTCCAGAGACTTTCTAGATAATTCCACTGGGATGTAGCACAATTTTTCTTCTTTTTTTAATGTCTGTGCCATCTCATAGCAATGTGTAATGAAAAGCTTGTTCTTGGGCACTGGGGGATGATGTGGCATCGTGTCAGGACATGCATTCATTAAGACAACACAAGAAAGCAGAAAAGGAGAAGCTGGAATTTTAACAAGCAGCGTGCAAATCTGACGGAGGCTCTGACAGCAGGCACACTGAGCTGGATAATCACATTCGTGATGCCTGAATTCATTTCAATATAATCTTCTAGACTGTAAGCCTTCTACAAGGAAAGGAAACAAGTGACACTAATGTCAGTCTAATAATTTTGCCAATTACTTGTGCTTAGCAGTATTTCAGTGTTTTAAATTTAAATTAAAAGTGATACCTCTTGAGGTTAGAAGGCAACCCTACAGAAATCACAGCTTAAACTGCCGAACCAAATTTCCCCAGCATTGCAATTTCAAGAGCTCCCCTATGTTTTTGTGGAACAGAGCATTTACATTTGAACCCAACAGCCAAATTAGCCATATCTGGGCAAAATGTTCTTCTAGAGGCAGCAGAAAGGAGCAATATACACATTGGATTGAAGAGATCTCAATTATGATTTTTGGCAAAAAGTTAACATACTGGTATGTGATGTATTACAAGCAACTTACTGACCACCAAATGTTACTGAATTACTACTCACAACATCCCACCAAGAACCTCCCAGCTGGCAGAAATTTCTAGTCATCATTTGGAGGGGAACTAATTTAAAATGTATGTCAGTATGCAATTCTTAAAAATATTTTAGCAAAAGGCATATGACCTTTAGTTTACTTTCCAATGTATTAAATAGCATTAGCATTGTCTCAGTCCCATTACTGATTTCAGTCCAGCCAATCATTTAGCCAGAGATGTACAAGATAGTGTTTGATTCTGCAGTCGTGTGCTACTCCATGACAAAGAAACGGGCAAGCAATCCGATAGAGAACCCCAAAAAGTGCATGATGCACATGCTTGAAATATACTTATTCTAACATTATAAGCAACAATATGTTAGCAGGGAGGCCTTTTGTCACTGCAGCTTTGGTAATACATTTAATGCAGATTTACTCATAACCATACACAAATGAATACAACTTGTTATAGATAGAAAAATGTAGCTCAAACTAATTAACATGTTTTGGCCAAAAGTCAAACTTCTCCCCCTAAAAAGGTTGTTCTGTTCTAAAAATAGAATGTTTTTAGAATTTGATTTGTAGGACCGTGTACAGCAGAACTTCGTATTTTCGCTTCCCATGGGGCCGAACAAAAGAAATGTAAAAGTCAAGAAAACATAAAATCCAGGAAAAACATGGAGCACTTGACCGTGGGACCAGAATAATCAATTTGAGAAATGTAAAATCGGGGTTCTACTGTATGTATAACTTTATTTATAAAGTGGTGCATGGATACCGAAATTAAGTGCCATATAGTAACACTTTAGAAAGGAGGTTCATCAGGCAGGCACAAACAGGAGGGCAAAAGTGCATAAAGCTTGCGATTATTTATGCCTCAAGTGGAGACACATATTCGGGAGATTTGTCACCCGTGGTCGTGCTTTTATATAGTGTGCAACAAATCTCCCCGTTGGCCTCTGTCCTTAGAGCCAGAACTGGACTAGACCAGATAAAATTTCAGTGCTCCAATAGGTATAGACCAAATTTGGCATATCAAATGCTTGTGAAGATACTTATGGATTGAACTAGGTAGATTTCTGATCAGTGCATACATAAAGTAATAAGTTAAGGCATGGTCTACACTTCTGTATATGGATAAGAACAATTCCAAAGCCCAATAAACAGGATCAATAAAAGGAGACATATAGGATAAATGAAAAAAACCCAATTGGTTCCAATACTACAGTGCAGTGAGTGCCGCCTACTCCTCTGCACAGCCTGGGAATTCAGGGAGCAGGAAGTGGAAATAAAGGGAGCGATTATTAGGATTTTTGCAGAAATATTCCATAAATCAGCCTGAAACTTCTACTTTCAGCACAATTCTTCTATATCTAAATGTGTACACCGCACTGGTACATTCTTATTATTTACACAAAATGTCTCCTTTAAATTTGATCCACACATGTCCCCACAATCCAAAAGTAAGCTATTAAGCATCCAGCTCAATTAGTTTTCTCTATATGACATAACCATTAGTATAATATAAACTACACAATACATTTCCATTAAACCCATGGAAAAAAAAAATCGGAGGATGATTACTTACCTGTTTTGTTCTTCTAATTTTGCCAGCAGCTCAACTTCATCTGGACTCAGCTCGACTGGGGAAGATGGTGAAAGCGCTGGAGTGGACAGAGTAGTCGAGGAGGATGTAGTGTGTAATGAGGCCGATGGGCTCGCCACCTGACTTGCCATTTGACTGACAGTATATGACACTGTACTCTTCACCCATGAGAGAGTAGAACTCAACTTTTCTGCAACCTTGTCTGTCGCCACCTAATATAGGGACAGCAGGAAAGCAAATTTGATTTAGATCTTGGAAGAGTAGATATTTATTTTAAAATAACAACTGCAACAGTCTAAATAATGTTAGTCAGAAATGCTATTGAAATCCTGGCATAAGCCGTGTATGTGCAGGGATTGACAAGGGCCACCTAAAGAACTCAGGACGGGCAGACAGGAGCAAAGTTAAAGGCAAAAAAAAAAAAAAGTTAGTAACAAGCACCAAATTAATTATCATAACCCCAGCCATTCCACATGGTTTTACTGACTTCCCTGCATAATCCACTCTTCGCCATATGCTTTCTAATATACAGCATACACCACTTTTCAACATGAGGCATATGCTTAACATACTTTTTGCCTAAAAAAACAAAAAAACAAAACAAGAGACAGCTGATAATGAAAACAGTCAAGAAACACCCTATATTGTTGGCATGCTGGTAAAAGGGGTAAAACTGGCCATACATGTAAAGATCCACTTGTTTGCCAATATGCCCACCTTGAGCAGTACAAGCAGGCTATCTGGGCAAGGACTGCATCAATGAGCCAACACACTCCTCCCTCCGATGGGACATCTAAACCTGCCCGACGCATATCTGCCCAGATATCATCAGGGAGGTCCATTGGAGGGCCCAATACACAGTCCAATAAGCTTTTGTCAGCTTTTATCACGTGTATGGCGACCTCTAGACAAGACTGCATGGAAAGCCAATACTTATTCAACCTGTACACTGAACACATAATACAAGAAGCAAGGCTGGAGGAAGATGATACTACATTACTCTAGTAAACTTAAAAACAGAGTAAATATGTGGGACTTTAAATTTTACATCCACTTAGTCTATAATTTAAGACAAATAACAAGACTAGGAAAGCACCCAATTCTACAGAAAATACAACTACTGTATGCACAGAAGAGTCGAATAAGAAGGAGGACTGGGACAACCAGAAACAAGGTGTATAGATTGAACACCAAGGGGCAGATTTACAAAGCTCGAGTGAAGGATTCGAATTAAAAAAACTTCGAATTTCGAAGTGTTTTTTGGGCTACTTCGACCATCGAATGGGCTACTTCGACCTTCGACTACTACTTCGAATCGAACGATTCGAACTAAAAATCGTTCGACTATTCGACCATTCGATAGTCGAAGTACTGTCTCTTTAAGAAAAACTTCGACCCCCTACTTCGGCAGCTAAAAGCTACCGAAGTCAATGTTAGCCTATGGGGAAGGTCCCCATAGGCTTGCCTGTGATTTTTTGATCGAAGGATATTCCTTCGATCGTTGTATTAAAATCCTTCGAATCGTTCGATTCGAAGGATTTAATCGTTCGATCGAACGAATAATCCTTCGATCGCAGGATTTGCGCTAAATCGTTCGACTTCGATATTCGAAGTCGAACGATTTTAGTTCCTGGTCGAATATCGAGGGTTAATTAACCCTCGATATTCGACCCTTCTTACATCTGCCCCCAAGAATTGGGAATAAGCAATTGAAAAGCCCTTTTTTGCCATTGAGCTTACCAGTACCAACCTGTAACCATGTCAATAAAGCACACTAAAAAAACCAACAACCGTTTATTTGAAAGCGCATAGCAATATGTAAACTGTACAGCCATTCACATTACCTGTACCTGCTAAACAGAAACAACGGAGCATGGCACTCCCCCTGGCTGACAGAAAACCACATTTCATCAACCATAACCTAAACTGGAATTTCACTTTTAAAAACAACTATTAGTATACTATAGTTTGACTAATTCTAAGCAGTTGTTCATTTTGTTTCAGACATGCAACTGTAAATGCAGTTTTACAAATTACAAACAAAATAAAATAAAATGAAAATAGAGTACCTCAGTTTCCTCATACTAAAAGTTAATATCAAGGTTAACACTAATTTCAATATGACATGCCTTTAATTACTATTTTAACATTTTATTATAGTTGTACAATTTTCATTATCTGAGCCAAAATCCAAGAGGTCATTCTAGTGAAGTAGATGGGGGAGTTGGGGTCATAAACTAAGTGCATACTGCTTATGTATGAGTTAAATGGTACTCTAGCACTGACACACTAAATGGACATGTGGGAAAATTTACTAAAAGGCGAAGTGACTAACACTGGCGAAAATTCAACTTTGACGTCATTTTGGAACTTAGCCGTTTTACTAACGGGCGCTGGCGTAAATTTGCTAGCGAAGGAGATAGACTCTAGTGCTAGTTCGCACGCCATCGCCAGGCGAAAATTTGCTCTGCCGAATGGACATAACTGCACAAATTCAGTAAGATGCGGATTTTACTGAACCTTACCTCTTGCACCAGACTTGCCTTCGCCACCTCAGACCAGGCGAAGTAGATAGGAGTTCCTCAAAAAAAATGTTGAAAATTTTTCAAAATCCCAAAAAATGCTGGCGACTTTTACTTTTTACAGGGTGATAGGCTGAAAAAGATCGTAATTTTTTTTTTTTTGTGTTCCCTCCTTCCCCCCTATATTTCCTAACATATGGCGCCTAACTTACACAGTGGGCACATGTGTAGGGCAATAAAACACTATAATACACAAAAGCCATGAATATCTTGTAAATTATATCCTTATAAACGGTGAGTAGTGATGTCATCAGTTATAAACGGTGAGTAGTGATGTAATTTCTGTCACATGACTCACTAAAATTTGTGTATTATAATTAATAAGTACCCCCAGTTGTAAAATATGAGGATATTATAAGTTACCTCAGAGTTACATGACCTGTATAAAAACACTCGGCCTTCGGCCTCGTGTTTTTATATGGTCATGAAACTCCTCGGTAACTTATAATATCCTTATATTTTACAAGAGGGGGTACTTTATTCACTATATAATTCACAAAAGCCATGAATATCCTGTAAATTATATCCTTATAAACGGTGAGTTCTGATGTCATCAGTTATAAACGGTGAGTTCTGATGTCATCAGTTATAAACGGTGAGTTCTGATGTCATTTCTGTCACATGACTCACTGAAACGTGTGTATTATAATAAATAAAGTACTCCCAGTTGCAAAATATGGGGATATTAGAAGTTACCTCGGAGTTTCAGACCTGTATAAAAACACTCGGCCTTCGGCCTTGTGTTTTTATATGGTCATGAAACTCCTCGGTAACTTATAATATCCTTATATTTTACAAGAGGTGGTACTTTATTCACTATATTAACATAATAACAATATTAATTTTCCCTGGCCTTGTGTAGTGTAACGTGGTTACTACAACATATACGTCAATTGTACTTTAACTTCATGCCATATGCTAATTAGGCATCGCTAGCGTAGCTCCGAACTGCTTATCGTATTATCGCTAGAGCACATTCGCAAGCGTTCGGGAACCCTGGACGCAACTTCGGATTTTCGCAAATTAGCGTTGTCCTGGCGAATCTACAACTGGCGATGTGTTGCGATGTCAGCGAAACCGTCGCTGGTGCAATTTCGGAGGTAAGTAAATTTGCCCCATAGTCTGTTCTAGAGACTGAAGCTGTGTTTCCCAAACAGTGAGATCCCAGTCTGAAGCCAAATGATAGGATGATTTTAAAGTTTAGGGAAATGGCTATATTGCCTTATTAAATACTCACTGAAGAGCAACTTCAGATAGGTTTATGGTAGAAGGTGGGGGTTAACCCTTATTTGGAGTCCTAGATATTCTTCAAACTATGGAGGAATAGCTGACATAGCAACATTTAATATGCCTGTAAGCTTATGAGTTTAAGGGGTCCTTAAGCAAATGCTGGACCAAAAGGGTCATGAACTGAAAAGTCTGGAAGTAAGCAAAAATTTTATGAATCTAACTTTGCTAGCCCAACATGTCACTCCACTTGTTGGCCTGCATTGTATCTTTCACCCCTCGTTTTTAATCTTACTGGACTCCTTTATGAGCATCAAGTAGTACTGATCAAAACGGTCAATGTTTCATACTCCTTAAGTTACTCTCCATGAATACACACAGCATGGTGATACTCCTGCATAAATCGTTGGAGCAGCGCACTCCTGGACCCTTCCAAAAAAATCAATAGATTTCAGTTAAAAAAAATAATGTTCTTTATTTTGACATCCAATTAATTACAGATAGCGTCTGAGGTCTGACATGTTTCGTGTTCACACCATTCCTCAGAGACCTTACTTCCTGTCATCATGCTCATTATTTAAACCCACCTTACCAATTAATATACTATTCAAATTTATTTTAAAAATAGTTGTCAATTAATTATTTAAAAAAAAAATACTCCTGGGCTTTTCCCAATTGCTTTGGCATTAAGGAGCAGTTTGGAAGAGATACACCCATAAAATCTTCTGAGCAGCGGCTGTCGCCAGATATATGCAGAACTGCTTTGCCTCATGCACAGCAATAAAATATTACTTGACACTGTATAAATAAAGGCTAAAAATAAAATGCCATCTCAAGAAAGAGGGGAGGGAAACTGCAACTCCAAGTACAAAAAAAGTGACAAAGAATAATTGCACTTTACATTTTATAGGTAAATTGAATTCAGAAAAGCATCTATTTATTTTGGAAAATTACAACATTACAAACCAAAGTTAGCAATGTTAACAAGTTTGCCATAAAAGGTTTCCTAATGTTTTCCTAATAAATAGGATATTGGTGAAGTATGATACATTCATTACAACGTCCACATAGCTTATGGCTTCCTAGTAATGTCATGTAGGTGCCAAATGTGACTAACACAATTAACTGGTCTGACAGGTCCTAGTGTGTAAATCATACAGGTAAAAGTAAGAACACTTCTATATATACCAAGGTCAAGCCCTACTCATACAGACATGATCCCTACACAAAGACTTACATAAACAGTAAAGGGACACGTGGTATGCACAAAACATGGCTTTCAGCGTGGGTACAGTCAAACTCTTAGCCTTAGCAGACGGTGCCAGACAAAATATGGCACAGATATTGCAGCATCCACAAACCTAGTGGATGTAAATGCTAATTTAAGGCTTGTAATTTATGAAGTAGACCACATGTGAGATAAAAAACAACTACCGGCAGCTGCTTAATGGAGAACATTCCATATTAAGGTCTTTTGTAGAAAAGATATGGGACCTGTTTTCCAGAATGCTTGGGGGTTTCCGAACAAGTCTTTCCATATGGTATTTCCATAATTTGGATTTCCTTATCTGAAGTATAGTAAAAAATCATGTAAACATTAAGGGGGTTATTTATCAAAAGGTCGAATTTTAGAGTTTTTTAGACCTCGAATGAACTCACAACTTGAACGGTTTCTAATTTAAGAAAATCAGCAAGTTTGTGGTTAACAACCGGAAAATTCAAATTAATAATAATAAATCTTTAAAAATTGGAGTATTTTTTAAACCCGAAACATAGATTTTTGACTGCAAAATAACCTCAAAAACTCACATTTTTCCTAGAAAACAAAACACGAACCTTAATAAATCTGCCCCTAAAACCAATAGGATTGTTTTCCCTCGAATTATATAAAAATATATCTTAGATGGGATCAAGTACAAAGTACTGTTTTATTATTACAAATAAAAAGGAAATTATTTTTTCAAAATTGAATCCTGTAATATGGAGCTTTTTGGATAAAATCTTTCGGGACAACAGATTCTATACCTGTAGTATAAATCTACTCTAAAGATGATAATATAATGAATAGTGTGTTTACTTAAAAAAGAAATAAATAAATAACCATGGACCCTTTGCCTATTCTTCTCTAAACGTTTTATATATCAAAAAAAAATTTTTAGTTTAGTTAGTCAAGTTGCAAAATTGAAAGTGCTTTTCTTTTTGCAGCATCTCAGTTCTTCAGAGCTACTGTGTCAGTAGGAGAAGAATGCAGTTGATCAAATTACCAGCCTTCTGTATCTTTATCTGTAAACCTGAGACGGGCTGCAGCAGAGGGGGAATAAACGCTCCTATTTATTGGGGTGGTAGTAAGGGGAAAAAAAATAAACAACAACGAACAGGAAAATAATGTGTTTTTAAGTAAAAGATTGGGCAGGGTGCATTACAAAATCTATTTCAAATCCTACTTGTTTTGAAGATATTCTGCCCTTGAAAAGGAAAAAAAAAGTTTGCGCCAGTGAAGTAACAAAAAGAAACCAGATATTTGATAATTCGAAGTGCCACAGCCTGAAGATAACTAATGGATGATTTACTCTGGGTTATTACTTTAGGGCAAATATGCAGATACACTAATAAATAAGTCCTGTAAAGTGTCTAAAGGCACATGGGAAAAACACTTCCTTTATAAGAATATGGATGAGTAAATCATTGTATTTTTGTTCTACAACTATTCAAACATTTATGGCCCATTTATCACGTAATGCTTTACTGCTTTTGTGCATTTCTTTTTTCTAATGTATGTAGGTCATAATGCACCAATACTGGAGATACAGAATCACTTTCTACGGTACAAGAGGAAGAGAAGCACTTGGTGGTATGTGCAACAAGGGGATCTAAACCAAGCATATACAATTATGTAATCTTAAAGCTGAGCACTTTGCACATTAATTTGCTATATTTAACAGTTTCTGAGATACAGGTATGGGACCTGTTATCCAGAATGCTCGGGACCTGGGGTCTTCCGGATAATGGATATTTCCGTAATTTGGATGTTGTTACCTTAATTCTACTAGTACATCCTTTAAACATTAAATAGATCTAATAACCTGGCTTCCAATAAGGATTAATTATATATTAATTATATATTAGTTTGGATCAAGTATAAGGCACTGTTTTATTATTAGAGAAAATGTAAATACATTTTTAAAATTTGGATTATTTGGATAAGAGAGAGTCTATGGGAGTTGGCCATTCCGTAGTTCAGAGCTTTCTGGTTAACAGGTTTCTGGATAATGGATTCCATACCTGTATAAGCATTTTTAGACTGCCAATATGAGGCTTTTGGCTCCAACCCCAGGGTTAACTGAATCCAGGACAGTACATAGAGTTGCTGACACTTGAGGCCTTCAAACAGAGCTTTTAAAGGGGACCTGTCACCCAAAAAAATATTCAAAATCATATTTTATCACATTAGTCAAGCAAAATGAACTTTAATTACACTATATAAATTATTTGAATCTTGTTTCCTTCAGTCTGGGATTTCATAATTATAACAAGCAGGCAGGAGCCATTTTTTGCACACTGTTATTAAGACAAGCCTTGTATCATCTCAGAATCTTGTTTGTGCACCAGAATAGGGGACCCGATGTCCATTCCCATGCCCTGGCTACACAATTAAATGGTAAAGAGAATGGGGGAATGTGGGGAGAGCAGTGACATTTAGGAAGTGCTGAATGGAAAGTGAAAGTAATTGTCTGCCCCGCCTCTATGCCACTGGCATAGAGGAGTGGCAGACAATATTTGATTGACAGCTGAGATTTAAATGAGCTTACAACAGCTATGAATGCTTTAATAAAAAATAGAAATTGGATTTCATGTTTAGTTTGAAAAGGACTTTTATTATACAGATTTTTGTGTCTGGGTGACAGGTCCACTTTAAGCAAAGCTTGCCTTGCAATATGCAAGTACAGTATATATATATATAACAACTGGATCTGAGCACTAGTAAATGCCTAGGTGCTGGAACATAGAATCATAATATCAAAACAGCAAAAAGTCCCCACTCATAGGTCTTGTGATACAAAAAAAAGTGTATATTTATTCAATGTTTCAGCTCTTAAACGCGACTTGCTGATGGCGGCTCCTGAGTGTGGTCTTTTAGCGGTTTTGAGATATATAGATATATATATATAGATATATATATATAGATATATATATATATATAGATATATATATATATATATATATATATATAGAGATATATATAGAGATATATATATATATATATATCTCTATATATATATATCTCTATATATATATATATATATATATCTCTATATATATATATATATCTCTATATATATTGCTTATATCTCAGGTCACTGGCACCACTTACAAGTGCAGGACTGTACTAGGCCTACCTATTCCCGATACACAGTGGTGGGGGGGGGTCATATCAACACCGGGCAAATTTGCCCATGCAGTAACCCATGGCAACAAATCAGATTGCTGCATTCATTGTTCTACTTGCAGCTGGCTTTAAAAAGCTAATCACTGATTGGTTGCTATAGGTAACTGCCCATGGGCACATTTGCCTGGTGTTGATAAATGAGCCCCAATGTTTTACGGTTCTGTATGCCATAAGGTTCATCTTTTTGTGTTTCATCATGATGGTGGCACAATGCTTATAAATATGTGTGAGACGTTTTTTCAGAGAATTGAAATTGCATCTGTGTAGTAAATAAGCTCAAGTACATTATGAGATCAGCCTGCAAGCGAAAAACTCACACCAAAAAAGCAGCAGATGCTGTGACAGCACAGACCCTGTGTGTTTGCTTTGCCACGTGCACTGAATGTAAATATATGTATGCAGGAAATAAAAATAGAAGCCGAGGTCTCAGCTCTGCCTTTTGCAAATGCTTTCTGTAAACTGGCAGCAGCAATTCCATAAGCCATTCACAAGCAGATTCCATTGCACACATACATATATACATATTTGCAAAGCCTTTGTATTCCAGTATTTTACAGGTAGGAAAAGGTTTGAAGCTACTGACCCATAAGTTACTTTTTCCATTATGACTAAATCCCAGCAGAATATGGCGGGGAATTTCTATACACGTATGGGACATATTATCCAGAATGCTCAGGACCTGGGGTTATCCAGAGAATGGATTTTCTTTAATTTGGATCTGCATACTTTTAGTAAACTAAAAAAATAATTTAAATATTAAAGAAACCCAGCAGGATTATTATGCCTCCAATGAGGATTAAGTAGTTTGGATCAATTACAAGGTACTGCTTTATTATTACAGAGAAAATGGAAAATTATTTTTTTTTAAATGTCAATTATTTAATTAAAATGGAGTGTATGGAAGATGGCCTTACCATAATTCATAGCTTTGTGAAAAACGGGTTTCCAGATAACTGATCTCATACCTGTACTTCAGTTTAATGTACCAGAAATACGCCACACAACAAGCAGCATACACACACACACACCACTCAATCTGTCATTTAGCCATTTACATTACAAAAGGGAATACCTGTCTAAGGGCAGAGACACATGCTCAGATTCGGGGACTGAACTGCCTCCACTGCCTTCCTGCCGGGGATTTGCATTCTAGCTGGCACTAGGAGCACTTCGTTTTCCGAAGTCGCCCGAAGTTTTGGAAAACGAAGCGCTCAGAGTGGCATCCCGCTGCGATTTACATTCTAGCCGACAGGAAGGTAGTTTAGGGAGATTAATTGCCCTGAAGAGGAGATTTGTCAACGGGCGACTAATTTCTCCAAATCTGAGCGTGTGTCTCTGCCCTTAGGCATAATTACAGTAGAACCCCCATTTTGCATTTTTCAGGGGACCAGAAAAAATGGTGTAAAATCCAGGAAAATGTAAAATCAGGGAAATGTGTTCCGCATAATATATAGGTGGGACCACCAAACAACAATGTAAAATGAGGGAAAAATTTTAAAATGTAAGGTTCTACTGTAGCTATAGAGTTTAGACAACCCTCACGTATCATTAAACTGCTTATTTACTAAATAAATGGTTGCTGTCAGAATTGCCCCAGTCTGTTACATAATCCCCTGAGGGCTCCTTTGGGTTGGCTGAAACTGCTCAGAAGAGCTCAATAAAGTGGCAAGAACCTCTCAAGGCACTAAGTCAGTACAGGTATGGGACCTGTTATCCAGAATGCCCGGGGCATGGGGAGTTCCGGATATTGTCTCTTTCCATAATTTGGAGCTTCATACCTTAAGTCTACTAGAAAATCATGTAAACATTAAATAAACCTAATGGGCTGGTTTTGCTTCAAATAATGATTAATTATATCTAAGTTTGGATCAAGTACAAGCTACTGTTTTATTATTACATAGAAAAAGAAAATTATTTGGATGAAACAGAATCTATGGGAGAAGGCCTTTCAGTAATTTGGAGCTTTCTGGATAATGGGTCCCATACTTGTATTAGGAATATGTAGCAGTGCCTAGAGACTCAGAGTGAGCAAGAAGCCCTTTCTAACTACCATTTGCTTCTCTACAACATAAGTAATAAGCAACAGGACTCATTCTAGACTCACTCCATCCTTAAACAGGCCAGAAATTAGTTATTTTTTTACCCAAATCAAGGTAAAAAATGTATTGGTGAACTGAAGTACGGTCCATGTATTCCCTGGCTGGCCAATGAACCAATATAATTGGCAAATCAGATGATCACTCTGCCCACTTTTAAAGTTGGGCTTGATCATGATTACAGGGTCTGAGTGGCCGAATCCCCTTTCACACAAACAGCAAGGATCAGAATAGCTTAGCCAGTGTCAACAGACTTAGATGAAATGAGTATGAGGCCAGTGCAAGTTTTCTCTTTATAATACATGTATATAATTGGCATGGGCAGCCTTCATGCATGTGTGCATACAATACAGTGCACAAACTTGTTCATTACGTCTGAAAGAAAACAACTGGTCAGTATTTTCACCCTATTTTAGAATCGTCAATACAGGAATAAATGTTACTAATGAAACAGGAGACCTCCCTAGGTTATACTTTGACCAAATTCTGTAAGTTAAATGAAAAGCACTTGTGTTAAATGCATTATTTTATTCGCACAAAAAAAAAAAAAATCAATGTTTTGCTTTTTTTTTTTCCTTAAAACAAACTGTACTCCTCCAAGTACAGATAATCCCCTGTATAATGGGCACCTGTTTACAAAACAAAGCAAGGGAGGGTGATGTATGCTGGTAATCCAATTACCTTCCCTACAAGGAAGAAACGTGTCTTCAGTTAAAGGAACAGTAACATCACAAAATGAAAGTGTTTTCATGTAAATAACAAATATCATGCACAGTTGCCCTGCATTGGTAAAACTGATCTGTTTGCTTCAGAAACACTACTATAGTTCATATAAACAAGTTGCTGTGTAGCAATGGCAGAAATTGAAAAAAGGCTATATGGCACAGGTTAAATAGTGGATAACAGATAACACCATTATGTACTACAGAGCTTATCTGCTGTGTTACTTGAGCCTTTTCTACTTTCAATGGCTGCCCCCATTGCTACACAGCAGCTTATTTATATAAATAATAGTAGTGTTTCTGAAACAAACAGCAGTTTGACCAGTGCAGGGCAACACCGCGTTATATTTGTATTACTTTAAAAGACACATTTTTTGATGTTACAATTCCTTTAAAGTTGATTTACAAGGGCCTTCAGAACTGAGTCGGTAGCTTATTGGCCCATCGACAGGTTTGCCTGCCCGGCATCTGGCTGATAATTGAACACATATATAAAAGGTTTGATTTTCCCGTCCGACAAGGACTATAGCATGCAGAGGCGTCCTCATCCAATAGACTTGTAGGCCTCTCTCATCTTATTCTACATGCCAATAATCAGATCAGGCTGATTTGGCCCAGCATATGGATGGCCAAACTGGGTTAAAGTCCACTCGTTTGGCAATTGAGCGGATCTGGCATTGTACAGACAGCCTAAGTATTAACAAAACACATAACTGGCATAAAGTATGTTCAGCACAAGCCCTATTCAATCAACTCAAGTTAAGAAAGGAAGCATAGTGCCCCACCGCATGGGAGACTACTGATTTGTAAATATCTATATAGATTTAATTATAGGCAGATCTTATTTAAAACAAAAAGTCAAATGACATTATTTTGCTGGAAACTATTATGCTGCAACAGAAATTAGAATGGCAGGTGGAAAAATGTTAAACAAAAAAAGTCAAAATCAACACAGATGTACTGAAACCCTGCTTCCTGTAGAAATACTCCCTGCCATGAATTCCAATGGGTTAGTGTTTCCAAGCAAGAAAATATTATCTATAAATGTTTTTTTTTCTATTGCCAGCAGGGAACAGACAATCCAACTTTATAAAACTTAATTAAAATCTAGTATGCTATATATTGAGATGAAACTTCTCATGGACCATTCCTTCATCCAGGTGAGGGTTAACTGCTTTTGTGGCAAAATCCCTGAGAACACATTTTAGGCACCATCTACATTGTTTTCAACTCCCTTATCTGGAAGAAGGTCAACGATTTAAAAATAAATTAAAATTCACTGCAAGTGTAAAACTTTCTCAGAATCATATTGTACTTCATTATGCACAAGCAGTCCTCTCAAAATTAAAGGGAATCTGCCATGATTTTTATGGTGTATGTTTTATTTCTAAATTACACTGGTTTTACACCAGACACAGAAACATTAAAAAGTTAACCTTCAATCTTGGAAAAATAAAAAATGAAAAGCAAATGTCTGAAAACAACTGAACAGAAAAAAAGTTTTGGAAGGTGAAAAATATTGGTATAGAGTTAGACTATTGTTATGTAGAGAGCAATAAAGTTGAACTATAGTTTTATTGTTTTACTAAATATTGTCCGATTTGACTTGACTGCATATTGTTTATGTGCCAGTAACATTGATAGCAAGATATAATGTTGTGGGGCAAAGATAAAAGCAACATTTATAAAATACTAGCGGAGATACCAGATGTTGTTCTATGATAAAGATGAAGTTCTATGATACTATTAATTGGTAAAATCTTATTGGTCACATGGACCAGCCTAGGCTTTTAGATGACAAATTAAAGTGCAACAGCTTGGGAAAACCTCTAGGTACATGTTGTTTTTGCATTTTTCTATATTGAACCCAGAATTCTCCTTGGTCAGCTATACAGGAAGGCCATGACAAACAGTAGACTTATATTATGTGAAAAAAAAGGAGATTTTGTGTACTCACCGTTAAATCTTTTTCTCTTTGGTCACTTGGGGGACACAGGGACAGTGGGGTATTGCTGGTACATCCAGGAGGGCAGGACACAACAGTAGGAAAAACTAGCCCCTCCTCTACTGGCTATACCCCCAGTAGGCGGAGCTTAGATCAGTTTGTTCCAAAGTCAACAGGTAAAATTTTATAAACTGTAAAACTGATAATTAACCAAAACATGTCTGATGGAAAAATTGAGGGCCTCAGTCCAGGGAGGGAAGCCCTGTGTCCCCCAAGTGACCAAAGAGAAAAAGATTTAACGGTGAGTACACAAAATCTCCTTTTCTCTAAGTCATCTTGGGGGACACAGGGACAGTGGGGACATACCAAAGCTGTCCCCTAATTCCTCTGGGTGGGAGAGTGAGGCCTAGGTGGAAGTAACCACTGCGGCCTGAAGCACCTTTCTGCCAAAGCGAGTGTCAGAAGCCGCAAAGGTATCAAAATGGTAGAATTTTGAAAAAGAGTGGACAGAGGTCCACGTAGCTGCCTTGCACAGCTGTTCTGCTGATGCTTGGTTCCTGAACGCCCAGGACGTGCTCATTCCCCTAGTAGAGTGAGCTGTAATCCTAGCTGGTGGCGTTTTGCCACGTGCCACGTAGGCTCGTTGAATTGTTTGTTTTATCCAGCGTGAAATGGACGATTTTGTAGCTGCCCCTCCTTGGTGAGGGCCTGAAGGAATGACCAGTAAGGAGTCCACCTTGCGAATGTCCCGGACTCTGTGAAGGTAGAACTTTAGGGCTCTAACAGGATCCAGGGTGTGTAGTGCCTTCTCCTTAGGATTGGAAGGAGAAGGACAGAAGGTTGGTATTGTAATCTCCTGGTTCAGGTGAAATTCAGATACTACCTTTGGCAAAAAAGATGGAATAGTGCGTAGGACCGCCCTATCATGGTGAAAAACGAGGAAAGGCGGTTTGCATGACAGAGCGCTGAGTTCTGAAACACGTCTTGCAGAGGCAATGGCCAGAAGAAAAACAGTTTTCCAGGTAAGCCAGAGAAGTGGTACAGATCCTAACGGTTCAAAAGGAGGGTCTTGAAGTGCTCGTAGGACTAAGGTGAGGTCCCATAAGGTAGGTGGTGATCGAACTGGAGGAGCCAAATGCGTTACTCCTTGCATAAAGGTCTTGACATCAGGTAAAAGAGCAAGTCGCTTCTGAAAAAAGACGGATAGAGCAGAGACTTGAGACTTAAGAGAGCCAAGGGATAGACCCATGGAAAAGCCCTCTTGCAGGAACTCCAGAATGTTAGGGATGGAGAATCGTTTGAACAGAGTCTTATGACGAATGCACCACTGGTAGTAAGTGGACCAAACTCTATGGTAAGTTTTTGCCGATACCGGCTTTCTGGCTGCGCACATAGTGCTAGCTACTGCCTTTGAAAACCCCTTCTGAGTTAGGATCATGGTTTCAAAAGCCACGCCGTCAAATTTAGAATTGTTGGGCTTGGGTGACGGATTGGTCCTTGAGTTAGAAGGTCCGGAACTAGCGGCAGGGTCCAAGGTTCTGCTACAGACATATTCAGAAGATCCGTGTACCAGGAACGTCGAGGCCATCTTGGTGCTATGAGGATGAGAGTGGTCTTCTCTCGTTGAAGTTTCCTGAGAGTCCTTGGAACGAGAGGCAGGGGTGGAAAGGCATAAGCCAGATGGAATTGCCACCTGGCTGTTAGAGCGTCGGCTGTTATGGCTAATGGATCTCTGTATCGAGCTAGAAACGCTGGGACTTTTCGATTGTGCCTGGTCGCCATGAGATCCACTTCTGGGGTGCCCCACCTCTGTGTTATCTCGAGGAAGATCTCGTCCTTCAATGACCACTCTCCTGGGTCTAGGGATTGTCTGCTTAGATAGTCCGCTTCCCAGTTTAACATTCCTGGTATGTAAATGGCTGACAGATGGGCCCGGTGAGCCTCGGCCCACTTGAAAATGAGATTGACTTCGTCTAGTGCTCCTCTGCTTCTTGTGCCCCCCTGGTGGTTGATGTAGGCCACCGCTGTGGCGTTGTCGGACTGTATCTTTACAGCTTGACCTTGTAGAATCTGCTGCCAATGGATTAAGGCTAGACGGATTGCACGAATTTCGAGTAGGTTGATCTGCAATTTCACCTCCCGTGAGTTCCACTGACCCTGAGCAGAGTGGCCCTCGAAAACTGCTCCCCAGCCGAATAGACTCGCGTCTGTCGTGAGGATGCGCCAGGCTGGTTCTCCCATGGATCTTCCCAAGGACAGATGGGTGTTGTCCAACCACCAGAGGAGAGATGCTCTTGTTTTGCATGAGAGTCGGATCTCCTGAAGGAGGGATTTCCTCTTCCACACTCTCAGAATATTCCACTGGAGCTCCCGAAGATGAAATTGGGCGAAAGGTACCGCTTCTATGGTGGACACCATGACCCCTAACACCCTCATGCAGAACTTGACTGAGTGTTGAGGTCTCTGTAGGAGCGACCTTACCAAGGCTTGAAGATGGCTGACCTTTTCGTGAGGGAGGTAAATCCTCTGTGTTTGCGTATTGAATTGCATGCCGAGGAAGACCATAGATTGACTGGGCGTTAGAGAAGATTTCTCCAGGTTTAGAACCCAGCCTAGTTGCTGGAGCTTGTCCATGGATATCTGGAGAGATCTCAGGGCTTCCGAGAAGGAGGGTGCCTTGATTAGCAGGTCGTCCAGGTAGGGTGTGATGGAAACTCCGGCAGTGCGAATCACTGCTGTTGCTGCTGCCATGATTTTGGTAAAGACCCTTGGGGCAGACATTAGACCGAAAGGAAGGCTTGTGAACTGGTAGTGGCAATTTTGGAACGCAAATCTCAAATATCTCTGATGCGGAGGGAAAATGGGAACATGAAGGTAGGCATCCTTTATGTCTAGAGAAATCAGAAATTGTCCCGGAGACATCGCCGCAATGACTGATTTGAGAGATTCCATCTTGAATCTTCGTTGACGAAGAAACTTGTTTAGTTCCTTGAGATCCAAAATGGGCCTTACCGAACCATCTTTCTTGGGTACTACAAAGAGGTTGGAATAGTAGCCCTTGAAAAGTTCTGTGACCGGTACAGGAACGATCACCCTCCGCTCTTAGAAGGCTTGAGATTGCTCCTAGGAAGGCTGTCTTTTTGTTTGAGTCCTGTGGCAGTCTGGACATAAAGAAGCGATGAGGGGGAGTTGAGGAAAATTCTAGGTGGTAGCCATGGGTTACTACCTCGTGAATCCAGGAATCTTGAATGAGTGTGGTCCACACTTCGGCAAAGCTGCCGAGCCTGCCCCCTATCGGTCCTGTGACTGCCGGAGTGCGGACGCAGTCATGCCGAGGCATTCTTGTCTCCAGCCTTGGGATTGTGCTTTTTGTTCTGCCAGGGAGGTCTCTGCTTACTACTAAAACGTCCTCGGTTTGCAAAGGACTGTCGAGGTGGTGAAGATCTCGTGTGCTTGGTTTGGGAGCCACGAAAAAATTTCCCTTGCGGAATGAGGGACGAGCCTTTGGCTGAGGCAATAGGGTACTCTTGCCCCCTGTCGCTTGGCTGATAATCTTATCCAGGTCAGGTCCGAACAAAAGCTTGCCTTTAAAGGGAATGGAGGTTAGAGACTTCTTGGAGGAAACGTCTGCTGACCACAGTTTCATCCAAAGAGATCTGCGAGCTGCCACAGAGAGTGCCGATGATCTGCTGATGACCTGAAGTGCATCGAGTGAAGCCTCACACATGTAATCATTTGCTTCCTTAATCTGGGAAACACATTGAGAGAGTTCATGGCGGGGTGCCCCAGAATCAATAGCGGTGAGTAGGGTGTCTGACCAGGACTGGATCGCCCTGCTGACCCAAGCCATGGCTAGGACAGGTCGTAGAGAAGTGCCAGAGGCTGAGAACAAAGAGCGTAGAAGGCTCTCTAGTTTCTTATCCATAGAATCCCTGAAAGACGAGGCATCTGGAACAGGGAGAGCGGTATTCTTAGAAAGCCGGGAGACCGGCGGATCCACTGAAGGTGGCATTGACCACTTTTCTGTAAGCTCCTTGGGAAATGGGTAGAGCTTCTGAAATTTTCTATTTGTTTGAAAACGTCTCTCTGGAGTATCCCATTCCTGTTGTATAATCTGATCAAGCTGAGAATGGGACGGGAAAACAGGTGTAGTCTTACTATGTCGTTTGAACAGGCTCTTAGCCGTCTCAGATGATGCCCCTGGGTCCTGAAGATGAAGAGTCTCAAGCACCGAGGTAATTAAAGCATCTACTGATTCAGAAGAATGCTTGTGTGATTCCTCACCCTCCTTGTCTGAGTCCGAAGAAAGCTCACCTTCGGAGCGATCAAAGTCATCTCCAGAATCCAGAAAGATGGTGAAAACCTCTAGGAGGAGAATCGCTGTCTTCCTCGGATGGAGAAGGAGCTCTGCGTTTTGACACTCTCCCTTTAGGTTTGTCAAGACGAGAAAGCAGTTTGTCTAGTGACTGGGCTAGCTTTGGTATTCCAGAAGCTAATTGTGATGCCCATTCTGGAGTGGCAGGTTGCTTGGTCGGTGGCGAATCTCTGTGCAGAGATGATGATGATTCCCCCTGGCATTCCTGTGCTTCCTGGGGAGGAGCAGGTTCTGGAGGTTCAGGATCAGGCTCAGGTGGTTTGCACTTACTACATAATGGCTCTTTGTGCCCAGGGGGCAAACGTTTGCGGCATGTGGCACAAGCTAAATATCTAACTTGGGCAGTAGGTGCCCCCTTGGAAAAAAGCCTGTCAACCGATCCCTCAGACATGATATAGGGTAATATGGTAAACCTGTATATATATATATATAGACTAGCAATATATTAATATATAATATATAATGTCTTAGCTCGACTGTGAGGAGCCAGCAGAGGAGGCTGTCTTAGGTAGTTGCCGAAAAACAGGCTGCTACAACGTCTCCTAATGTGTAGTGCCTTCTCCTACTTGGGGAGTCCCCTGCTGAGAGACTCTCTCCCCTGAGGCAGGAAAACTAGCCCGCAGAAAACTCTGTAGGGCTGACAGAACCCCCGAGCTAGTGTTTGCTACCGTGCGCACTATAGCTCCGGTGCGCAATCCAAGATGGCGGCCGCGATTGAAAGTGCGCGCTAAATCGCGCGAGAACTGGGGCGAAATGGCGCCAACGGCTAGTGCGGTCTTTACGTCAGCGCAGCCCGTAACAAGGGAATTCCTCCTGGGCCGCAGACATCCCCGCTGTATGTCTCCCTTCTGTGCCCCATACAACTACTGCCAGAATAAAAACCTCCCTCTCCAGGGATAGTACACCCTCAGTGTGCGAACACACCTGGTGGGAGAGGGAGAAGGGGCAGGCAGCGTCACACACTCTGAACCAGACGGTGATAGCCTGGGGGCAGGGAATGGCCCCTTGGGAGACAGCCCTCGCTCCAGAAAAGCAGGGAGAGGGATATGAGAGGAAGAAGGACAGCTGAATACTTACAGAGTCCTGTAACCTTCTCCTCTGTCATCCGGCCAGTCAGTCTCCACCTAAGGGGGGGAAACCAGCATTAGACTGGTGGCCTTGAATGATTTAGGGCCCCGGAGACAGGTCCCACGTTGGGGAATGCCTATGTGTAACCTCTGCTCAGTGTAGAGGGTCTGGGCATTCCCTGGTGTCAAGCAACTGACAAAAAATTTAAAATAAAAAAAAAAAAGAGAGAAAAAATTTAAACGTCCTATCCTCCTGAGGACACAACAAAAACTGATCTAAGCTCCGCCTACTGGGGGTATAGCCAGTAGAGGAGGGGCTAGTTTTTCCTACTGTTGTGTCCTGCCCTCCTGGATGTACCAGCAATACCCCACTGTCCCTGTGTCCCCCAAGATGACTTAGAGAAAATAGCAGTTCTACCTCCTTAAAGGGGATGTAAAGTCAAAAATTAAAATCCCCCTTTGCCCTTGGGGGACCGATATAAGCCTTTTTTCAATTGCAATCAATTATTTTTTATTAGCGGTTTCCATTTGCGCTTCAGTTTAAAGTTGAGTGCAGTCCTTCGCGGCCCGTAGCCGTCTCTGCTGTTTGACCCGCCCATCTCTTCTGCTGTTCCCGCCTGCCTACCAATGAAGAACGAGTAGCCAGTCATGCAACGGTGGGAGTGACAGTGACGTTCTGCAAACAAGACCGCCTACAGCAGAAAAGATGGGCAGGTCAAACAGCAGAGACGGCCACGGGCCGTGAAGGTTTTGCTCGCAGCTGAAAGAGCAGGTATGTGGGGGAACGGACTGCACTCAACTTTAAACTGAAGCGGAAATGGAAGCCGCTCATAAAAAATAATTGATTGCAATTAGAAAAAGGCTTATATCAGTTCCCCAAGGGCAAAGGGGGATTTTAGTTTTTTGACTTTACATCCCCTTTAAAGGAAGAGTAACACCAAAAAAATAAAGTATTTTAGACTTTCAAAAGTCTTTTATGAAAATACAATGTACTGTTGTGCTGCCCAGGTACAACTGGTGTGTTTGCTTCAAAAATATTCTATTTGAACAAGCTGATGTGTAGCCATGGGGGTCTGCCATTCAAAGCTGAAAGGGCACAAGGATACACAGCAGATAACAGATAAACCCTGTAGTATACAATGGGATCCTTCCGAACTGATCTGTTATCTACTGTGTATCCTGTGCTTTAATGGCTGCCCCCATGGCTATGCAGCAGCTTGTTATTATAAACTATAGTTGTGTTTCTGAAGCAAACACACCAGTTTTACCTGTGCAGAACAACAGTACATTATATTGGCATTCCTTTAAAACACTCTTTTTGGTGTTACTGTTCCTTTAATTACAGGTTGGTCCCTGAAAATTAATGCTGCATTCCATGCACAAATGGATACATTTGGTCATTCTGAGTGTGAAGCCATGAACCAAACAAAACCAAATGCACATAATTATTAGATAAATATGCAAAGTAAGCACTTACTCAACCCCTGGGGTCAGTGCAGATGCAAAGATTAGCAATGGCAAGTGACAGCATGATGAGAACAGAACAGAGCAGCATGCTTCCAGCACTACTAGCCCAGCTGTCCTCATTCATTTCCGGCATTTCCATAACATTAATTCTATTGGCTGCCAATACAATCAACGGCATGTAAATAAGAGGGGAAGAGAGGGGGGAATGCACAGAAATCTCTGCATCTGTGGAGGGAGCGGACCCCTCCTCCAGAGTGCATAGGGTAATAAAGTCTGTTATAACACATAAAAAATACATTGAGATTTGACGGTTTTCCTTGGATATGAATTCAAAAATGCAGACAAATTGTGTTAGAAATGTTATCCCCTTAAACATTCCTGTGGATTATAATATAATCTAGATACACAGTGTTTTCATTTAAAGAGCCCATGCCTATTATCTCCTATTTTTCTCAGGCATAACTACAAAAGGTTTTGTACCTTGATAGCACTTATACAGAATATTGCACGTGCTGTTCCTCAGAAGGCCCGGATGAACCTCGTGCTTCTTGACCTGGAGGCTGAATTCTGTGGAGAGAAATACACAGTAAGAAGGCGGAAATGCAAGCAGCTTAATTACAGAAGTCTTAATACAGTGGGGCTCATTTATAAACAATGGGCAAATTTGCTCCTAGGCAGTAACCCCTGGCAACCAATCAGATAATAGATTTCAGCGTTGGATTAGCAGTTGACTGAAAATAGATGATCCTTTATTACCTCTCACTGCTCACCCCTCATGAATATGAATACAATGCTACGGAATGAAGGCAACACTGTATTCATGGATTTCGGTGTTCCAATTCGGAGCGCAGAGAGAACTGCTGCAATTTCCAGAAAGACAGGGTGCAAAGTGCTTGAGCCCATTTTTTGCACTTTACACACTGCCTTCCCAGTAGTAAATGATATGCTTTATATTATTACATAAAGACTTCTTATAGATTTACTTATTTCATTTTTATGAGACGACAGGAACACCATTCTAGTAAACAAAATGCACCAAGGCAAACAAAGCAATAAAACAAGAAATGTGGCAGGGAGTATTATGAGAGAGTGGCTGCAAAGGTTTGTGAGGCAGTTATGCTGTCACGGAACGTATAGTTTATAATTATAAACAGCAAACTCAAGACAACAGAACATTGCGTTGAGTGTTATACTGTTAAGTGACATCAACCATAGTAAAGCTGGAAACTGCCAATGCAGATGTCAACAGTGTGAGGCTATGGCAAACCTCTGGTCGGATCAAATCTACATTGTATTCACTTTGCATGTTCAATAATGCAGGGTAGCAGCATAGTCAGATGAGTTACAGGGATACACCAGGACTGGTACTCAATTCCCACCCCCTTCTAATTGGTCCATGCCTTGCAACTCTTCCTGAACTGCACCCAAATTCTTAATTACAGCAAATAGTTGTCACTGGATTGTTGGTTGTTGTACCTTAGCAACAGAAACTGCAAGAGACTGCAGATCTCTGCCCTAGTGACTAACACTGCACTAATGATGCTCACTAATTAAGCTAGGAGGCGTACTTGCTTCTCTATGTACTTTGTCCCCCTTGTATCTACACACAGGAAAATGATAACTGCAGCCACATAGTCTGTACTTATGGAAGCCCGGGTGGTTTCCAACTTGAAAACAGAGCTTGTCTAGTTGCTGAAAATAGTTCACATAACCACAGTAAAAGGGTTTCACATCCAGTCTGTTCCTTTTGCTGCTCCAACATCTAAAAAGTCAGCGGTTTATAATATTATTATTATGGTAGAATAAGTAAAATTCTGGCTTTAACAAGCTCGGGGGGGGGTCAGGTCTAATTAAAAAGATTCAGAAACATTAAACTGGTTTTATTCTAAACAGTTATGGTTCTCGACCATGGTTTAATGGCATGTAAACTTGGACACACAAGTAGAGATTTTTCATAGACTAAATAACCTACTTAGCCACACAGGCCTGCACTCGCCATATGTTTTCAGAATGCTCAAACAATCTGAGGTTTATCTGTCAGATTACAGTACCTGTACAATATGGCAGTTTGCAACTCTGCGCTGATACCGACTGAACTGTGACTAGGTGCTGTGAGCCACAGAGAGAAATTTTAAGTTATCTTGGTACAGAGAACTGCATGCCTAGCCATACTCAAATACGTAAAATAATATGGCTTGCAGTTTGAACATTTATAGAATTCATCACTACTGCATCAATAAAAATACATTGTAATAAGATAAAAAACAAATACATAGAAACCGAACCCAGCACAAGGCATGCAGCAATTTATCTGACCTAAAGCCATCTTAGAGTAAGGGCACAAGGGCAGATTAAAGGGATTGTCCACCTTGAAACAACTAGTTAGTTTCCGATAGATCACCAGAAATAACAACTTTTTCCAATGACTTTCTATTTTCTATATGTGACGGTTTTTCTAATATTGAAGGGTAAAGTGTCATTTCTCTCCTTCTGAAGCAGCTCTGGGAGGGGGGGTCGCCGATCCTGTAAACTGTTCTAAATGGATACATTTAGTTGATACATTTCTTATCTTTGTCCCTGCTGAGCAGACTCTCTGGGTTTCATTACAGGCAGCTGTTAGAATTGATACAATTGTTGCTAATACTCCAGAGATGCTGCTGAGAAATGTATCAACCCAATGTTGCAAAATAATAACAGGTTAGAGTCTGCACCTGAATTACTGAGCTGCCAGACTGAAACACCAGAGACAGGGACATTCAACTTTAAACTTAGATTTTGGAAAAAACGTAAACAATAAATAATGGAAAGTATTTGAAAAAAGTCTTATTTTCTGGGGAACAATCTAAAAACAACTGAATTGGAAAAAGTGTTTGGAAGGTGAACAACCCCTTTAAGCAGGCAACGTCGGGCGAATTCGGAAAATGAATTGCCGCGAGTGCCATCCCGCTGGCGATTTTTCATTCTAGCCGGCGGGAAGGCAGTTTGGGAGATTGTCACCCAGAAGAAGAGGCAAATCTGCTCGTGTGGAGAGATTTGTTGCCGGGGCGACTAATCTCCCCGAATCTGCCCGCGTGCCCTTACCCTTAAAAGGAGAAGGAAACCCTTTTGCAAAAAAACCCATACACCCCATCCCAGGTAGACCCCCCCCCTCCTCCCTCCAGGCTAAGTATCCCCCCCTGGGGAAATGCCCCATACTCCATACTTAAATGGGTCTAAATGGGGTGGGGGGGTATGGGTTTTTTTTTTTGCAAAAGGGTTTCCTTCTCCTTTAAACACATGAATGATGTGGCAAAATGTAAGGCTCCAGTAGCTGAAAAAGCACAGTCAGTACATTGTTTAAGTACAATCTGGATCTACCACAGACTAAAGCTGGCCATACATATAGAGATCCGCTTGTTTGGTGAGGTTGCAAATATTGAACACTGAGCCCTGAGTCTGTTGACACATAATACACAAAAGATTAGGGGGAAGGGGGGACGACATTACTTTTTGTACAGTTATTATCCAAAATATCTATGTCCAACCAAAGCTAGTGACAGTCTCCCACTGAAAATCGTACGATCGGCAATACACACAGAGATATTATCGGCAGCCGAGAGAAATTTTCTAACCTGTCCGATCGACCAAACGACCGATCTCCGCCGGACGAAAAATGTCGGGACTCTCCACAAACGTTCTGAAAATCGTACGAATCCTCGATTCGTATGATCAGATCTTTGCGTCTATGGCCAGCTTAAGGGTCAGTCAACATGAGCAGATTCGGGGAGATTTAGTCGCCTGGCGACTAATCTCCTCATCTTCCCGAAATGCCTTTGCGTGTCTTCCTGTCCGCTATAATGAAAAGTCGCCTGCGCTAAAGCACATGCTGAAAAGTCGGCTGAAGTTGACATTTCGGTCGACTTTGGAAAACGAAGCACCGCGTGTGCTTTAGCACAGGCGACTTTTCATTATAGCGGACAGGAAGACACACGGAAACAGTTCGGGGAGATTGTCTCCCAGAAGAAGAGTCCAAGTAAACTTTGGAGAAGCCGCACACCACACAATCCCAAAGGTTCTTATCCTGGTGCCCAGTGATAGAGGAATCTGCCACCTCACAACAAGGGTAAGAAGAATTTCACTGGCACACAGGAGTTGCAGTAGCAGGGCAAGCCCTTGCAATTTTATTATGCAGTAGTGCAATGTTTCGGGGTGAGTAGTGCAACGTTTCGGGGTGACCCCGAAACGTTGCACTACTGCATAATAAAATTGCAAGGGCTTGCCCTGCTACTGCAACTCCTGTGTGCCAGTGAAATTCTTCTCTCCCAGAAGAAGAGGCAAATCTGCTCGTGTGGACTGACCCTAAGGGCTAGTCCACACGGGGAGATAGCGACGCGTTTGCGGTCGCGGCGACAAAGCGCCGCGACAGTCGCCGCGACCGGCGCAGGCGACAGTTTTGTATGGGCGCCTATGTAAAAACGCCTGTGCTAACCACACGAGGCGATGCGCTTTTCAACAGTCGCCTGAAAAAGCCTGGCCGAGCCAATGAACTTCCCTATATGTTTTCTGAAATTTGAGAGAAATTCAAACACACGGAGGAATATAAAAAGGATACTCTTTCTAGTGCTGGAGCACTGCTTAGTTTTCTATAGAAAGATTTTGCAAAGCAACCATAAGATTAACGGGCTGAAACCTAGGCGTCACATCATCAAAGCTTTGGGTAGTTCTTTAAAACATCCACAAATCTAGGTTTCCATAAATTCTAACCCCATTCTGTCAGCAAATATTGCTTCAGCTTTCAGATCATTAAAAGCTTTGCTTGGCATTAGCTCACAAGAAGGTTCTACTGCTATTTTCAGCTAATTACTGTCAAAAGTCTCCAAAACATTCGAGCCTTGTTTCCTGCAGCAAATGAACCGCATTCCCCTTCAGAAAGGTGGTTGTGAAAAATATAAGCAGTAAAGGCAGGAAAATACTAAACTGTATATTTAAAAGGGAAAGCAATCACGTAGAAGCATAACTACCAACACTGCCAGGATCTGCGTGTAGTCAACAGAAAATGTTTTCGGAATTACATTGTACTTTCTTTACCACTAGTGTTCTTTATAAGCTGCATTAACTGGAGGAAGTCCCTTGAATTTCCCTGTTGCATAATACACACAAATAATGAGGGAGGAGAAAACTACCAAAACTCACTAAAGTCATAAAATAAGGATTCATATGTCAAATTTCAATGACAGTATTTGTAAACCGGGATGGGCAAATGTTTTCACCTTGTTTCACCGCAGAAATGACGGTCATAGACTTGTATGGTGTTGTGCGCAAAAAAAAAAAGAATAGCAGAAATTTTCGACACCCATAGACTTTAATGAGTGTTGGCGACATTTTGCTGGTGGCAAATTTTTGGCGAAACAAAACGGGTCAAATTCGTCCATCCCTATTTTTAAAGTGTATTGCTAATCAATGTATAGACAGACACAGCTAGCAATATGGAATACACAAAAGCAACAAATATTCTGTAAAATTGATATGGTGCTGAGTAATGTCATCAGTTAGAAATGTTAGCTTAGTGCTATAATTTGCTTCACACGACCTGCTGAAACTTGTGTATTATTAAAAAAAAAAAAAGAAGATTTTGCCCCTCTGCAAAATTTATCTCTGACATCCATGGCCTGTATAGAAGCACTTGGCCTTTGGCAGTATGCTCAGTACTTAAACACTTCCAACAGAATTGAAGTGAAATTCTCCCATTTCCCCATCTGCTACAAATGTTACGGTAACTAAAAAAATGTAAATGACATTACACATTTGTACAATAATCTTTATAGGAAAATGTAAACACAACCCTCGGAATGATAATGCTACACTAAATGTTCCATTTAACACTTTACCAGGGTGGGTGGGACAGGAGGAAATAATGAGAGAAAGTGAAGCAGAATGCAATATAAAGTGTAAAGGTGGCTTAGAGAGATAAGGTGACAAAGCACAGAATTACTGCAGGTTCCCATAATACATCGCTATAAAGTGAATAGGTATAGAACAGCTTGGCTCATGTAACTCAAGTTGTGTTTTTGTTTTTTCTAGCCAATATAAACACTTTTCAGACTTGACTGATCCCTGGATGAAAAGTGCCATAAATGAATGTCTTAAGGTCCCCACAGACGCAAAGATTTCTCTTGCCGATCAACCAATTTTAGCAAAGTCCGACCAATCCTTAGAAATTATTGTGCGGTTAGTGGGATTCAAACAATCGAAACATCTTACGATTTTTTTTCGGCCGACATCGGTGAGGAAATTGATCAGCCAGGTCCCAGTGCAATCTATCTATGTTTGCAGGGTCAAGCAGGCAGCTCCCCTTTGTTTTTCTGGCAAATTGGTCTTTTTAGTTCATGGACAATTCGTACGATCGAATGATCATTCCGAGATAATTGTGGTCTCACGATGACGACCGGATCTTTTAAAAATCTCAACATCTACGGCCAGCTTTAGTTAGCTGTCTCAGTTAAACAGGCTAAGGAAATCATCTGTATGCTTTAAATAACACAGCCTGTAATTAGCTTGTGTTACAGTCCATGCATTAGCAAAGAACATGTGTAATTAGGAGCAAATTTGATTTAAACAAAACAACAACAAAAGAGAATTTCAGATACGTCTTGGCCGCAGATTATAGAGTTATTACTGGTGTGCCAGCCCCCCTGAGAGCAGTATAACCCCCTTGTTCAAAAGGAGTTCAATGAATAGTGCTTGTACTGAAAATATTATTGCATATTGTTTTAAATCACAAGAAAATCTGTTTTTTCAGCTAAACAAGGCAAACAGACATAATGAAGCTACTCCATTATGGTCCTTGCTATGTATATTATTATAGGTAGATTACAAAGATAATCCACCTAAATAATGGACCTTTCCTTGTTTGTAAGACAAAACAATAGGTCGAGGGAGGCGGTTGTATACTGGCAAACATGGTTTAGATTCAGTCTCCTTTAGCCCAGCCCGTGATTACAATAGACAAAGTTTTTTTAAACATATTCACTGAACTCATGTTGACAATGTGCTATAATGTCCCTTTAAAAAATTAGACTTAGAGTGCTGTGTGTATTGCACCATCAGCACCACTTGTCTTCTCTGCAGATAAACACTGAAGTCTGAAATGGACTAATAGTTAAAGGAAATATTCCTGTACAAATGGTCATTAAACCGCAAATAAATGCAGAAAACAACTACTGGCACCCCCACTGAAAAAGTCGTTGAACAATGCAGCTAATGGATAGGGCTGTACATTGTGTAGGACTGCATGGTAATGAATGTGTACTAGGATCTGAGTGTGCAGTTTTGGTGACCTTGGAAAGTACTCCGTCGCACGGTTTGCAGATCACACTACTGCTAAACTTTAGATGTTTTCCCACAGTATAAACAATTTCAGAACATTGCTGACAGCTCTGTTTCTTCACTCTCCTTGTTCCTTATCATGTGATCAATTTCCATAATACAAGGATATGCATAAAATGAATTCCAGTATCATATGGCAAAGATGGAGACAGATCTGTCATTGAATGCATCCTGGACTAAAGCATTATGTTTAGAAGACAAATGTCATTTAAGCCAACCTAGTGGGTTACAACTGGAATCTAGTCTTCTTCTCGGTGGAGCCTACAGCAAATAGTGGCACAGAGCCTTCACATACATAAGAACCCCAAAGCTAATATGTATAGAGAGAAGAGGGCTGCAAAAATGCAGATCAGAAATGCTAGTTATTTGGACAACATATGAGGGAAGAGAGTGCAGAATCACATGCAAGTTCATAAAAGGTAACTAATGAAGGACAGGGGCAGCCAACCCAGATTGAGATTTCAACCCATAACTTGTACAGTATATATGCTTGTCTTTGGCTCCATAGGCAAAGTTACAGCTTAGAAGCTCAAAGTGGGCAATAGCTCAAAACTCAAATTTATTTTAAAAAAACAAACCAGCATAAAAACCCCGAAAATCGTGAAGGCAAAATGCATATTCAAATGCTTCAAGGTACCTCTGTCATTTACTTACATGACCTCAACAGGTTTTAGCTGGAGTATTTTCCCATTCTGGCTTTTAGCAGCTTCGAGGCAGAATACATTTTAGCAAATTTTGAGGTTTTTCCCCCGAAAAATTCAATTTTTTTTTAGTGAAACTACTTTCGAGAAAACACAACTTGACCTTTAATAAATCACCCCCTAAAGCTGGCCATAGATGCAAAGATCTGATCGTACGAATCGAGGATTCGTACGTTATTCGGACCGTGTGTGGAGAGTCCTGACATTTTTCGTCCGGCGGAGATCGGTCGTTTGGTCGATCAGACAGGTTAGAAAATTTCTGTCGGCTGCCGATAATATCTCTGCGTGTATTGACGATCGTACCATTTTCAGTGGGAGACTGTCACTAGCTTTGGTTGGACATAGATATTTTGGATAATAACTGTACAAAAAGTAATGTCCCCCCCCCTTCCCCCTAATCTTTTGTGTATTATGTGTCAACAGACTCAGGGCTCAGTGTTCAATATTTGCAACCTATTTGTCACTAGCTTTGGTTGGACATAGATATCGTACGATTGCTGTCAGGGGCAGAACATTGCTGATCTGTTCTTTAACTAATCTGGCTGGTAAGACTTTGATCTGAATGGTTAGTGGCGGGTCGGGAGATGGGAAAGTCCGATCGTACGATGATTCGTACGATCGGATCTTTGCATCTATGGCCAGCTTAAGAGTACTCATACCAATGTTAGTCAGCAGGCTAGTGGAATTTCACACTAAGCTCAATGGTCAAACATGAGTTTTGTTAATCAAATTGCACAGATTCACTAGTTACCACACAGGTCAGTGTCAAGCAAGCCAATAACCAAGAAAGCCAGAAGTAGGTCTTTCTTCAAACAAAATTCTGACTGTTAAGGTTGCCATAGACGCAAAGATCCGCTCATTTGGCAACATCGCCAAACAAGCGGATCTTTCCCCGATATGCCATTAACGAGCATGACTATATCGGGGGTAATCTGATTGTTCGGCCATATGGCCGAACGATCCGAATACGATGCGCAATGGGCTCCGGTGGGATCGGTCGGGTCAAAATCAACCCTGACCAATTGACCAAACGACCGATCTCCGCCGGACGGAAGATGTCGGCACACGCCACACACGATCCGAAAATCGTACGAATACTCGATTTGTACGATAGGATCTGTGTGTCTATGGAACGATGTACAGATACGCCATCTGGAGCAAAATGTTCTTGCAGGTATTTGGAGGAGATCTTTGGGTTGTCTGTAACCACAATCCTCCGTATTTTATTTTTTGCTTAATATCCTCTTTAGTCAGAACATTCACCCCAGGCAACATATAGAATTAACATTGTTAGTGAGCATGCCATCATACAAAAAAAGTTACTTACAATATTCTATGCAAGTGTTGGGTGTTATGTAACAGTGTCAACTCTTAGGCTGGAACATGTATTGTGAATCTCACTTAAAAAATGTAATGGACCCTTTTTGTTATTTCTAGGCAAACAATATGTTCAGCACAAGCCCCATGTGTTACACTCATATTGCAAAGGGGCATATACTGTACCTATACTGTTCCTTTACTACTAAAAAATCACCTGTAAATTCTCCTTCAGGTTATTGTCATCTGCCACAGAACTTTTGTTTGACAGAATGACGAACCCTCATAATCACTGTGTGCGCCATTGCTCTTACAAGAAAATACATCATACTATATTTGTTTTCTCTTATTTTAGGCTAATACTACAAAGGGGCTGAAATTAATTAAAAAGCTGGCCCAGAATCAGCCCCTATACTGGCAAATTGTCATGTCACAAAGTAGAATATTTGCAGCTGATCAATGTCACTTTACAGAAGGTTCGTTCATTTTCTGGTATTTTCATGAATCACAAGTATACTTATTAAGAAAATCTCTATTTACACTAAACTGTATGGACAAAAGAACGCTCATAATAGAATAAGCATCACTTGAATAAAAAAAGTCCCAAACCATGCAGGTTTTTCAGGGGTTGCAATGCATGTCGTCATAATAAAGTATTCTTAGTGTATTTCTTTTAGGAAATGATCAGATGTTCTATATGACAAAGTGGCTTTCTCAGTGGTTCCAGAACAGTGGCAAGTTAGGTTGAGATTTGAAAAGAATGCTTATTTGCTTTCTTAGATATCCACTTTTTGAGGTCATAGATATCTCGTTGGAACTGTGGTTGGCAGAAAATATTTTTGTACATCTATAATGATTACAGGGGTGGCTCACCTTCAAGATAACTTTTAGCATGTTACTGGATGGCCAATTCTTAGAAAGTTTTCAACTGGTCTTTTTTTTAATTTTAAATCAAGACAAACTGCAAATTGTCTCAGAATATAACTTTCAGGCTGTATCCTTCATTGTTAAATGGAAAGAACATATTGCCATCTTATAAGAAACACAAAGAGCATTCATAATTTCTTGCCACTTAGTATCTGTAGTAGCAGTAGGTACTGTAACTTTTAAGTACATGGGAAACACACTGGTTGTTTCTATTATACTGTCAAAGCAACAAAAAAGTGACTTGCCCTTAAATTCAGTGTTTTTTTATTTCAGTTTTTTGGAGTCCAATATTTGGTAGGAAGCCACATTAGCTCATAGCAAGCTTACAGATGTTGGAAAATATTGATGTTGTAGTTATTATAACTACTATAATCCCAATAATATTTAGGACATCAAATTAGTTTACACCCCAAATCTTACCATGAATGACCTCCCTGATGGGCTTTCAGATGCATCTATTACAGCAACCAGGCATGTGCCTTCAGACTGGGCCTCCACTGCCATTGCTTTGGTTAGCCTTACATTTTTAAACCATTGCTCTAATTCCTGACATATGTTTGCATTCGAATGAGGGATACCAACACGAACTCTCTTTTGTGTAGTTTCATCTTTGGCCAGCTACAGCCATTATAGATGTGCAAAACTCATGTAATAACTATGTGCTGTGGTCCAGCTAAATAAATAAGCACACAACATTGCCCTAATGTCTGGCCCTAAAAACTGTAAGTAAAGAAGTAAACAAAGTGGTGCTCATGCCAAGTAAGAGTACCTTGTATAGGATCAAGATTGTGGCACCCTACTTGTGGCTGCTTCTTTAACCCAGCCTTACACTGGAATATGGAGTAAAATATGCATATTTCTCCAAATAAGGGTGTATCCTTCAAAAGGTATTTTCAGGAAGGATATTCATACTGCTGTACCATTCTGTCTGTGCCACCCTGCCTTCTATCTCATTGCTCTACCACATAGAATTTTGGTTACTTTTACAGCTGCTTGCCAGGTAGTAAGGTGCATATTGCACTTACTGTAGCTCCAGTCAATGAATACACAGTGAGCAAAGTGCAGACTTTGCACACTGCTTGGTGCATTGTGCAATTGGCCCAGGGCTCTGCACTCTGTTTTGTCAACAGAGAGGCCTGTATTAGTCAGAGCTGTATTAGTGGGGGCTGGGCAGAGGGAAGCACATAGGTGCCCCCTGTCCCTTGCTTTTAATTCACAGGTACAAGGTAGGGACCCTAAGGCAAGCAGTAAGGACAGGGCAGAACCTTCTGATGCTGGTCTCTGCACTGGGTGCCAAATTTTTATTCTCAATAGATATATATATACAAGTAATATAAAAAAAGTTAAATAGTTAAAGCTGAAGCCTCTAAAGCTGGCCATAGATGCAAAGATCCGATCGTTCGAATCCTCAAACGATCTGACTTCCCCTATCTCCCGACCTGCCACAAACCATTCTGATCAAATAAAGTACAAAAGAACAGATGAGCCGATGTTCTGCTCCCGGACAGCAATCGTATGAAAGTTATGTCCAACAAAAGCTGGTGACAGTCTCCCTCTGAAAATCGTACGATTGGCAATACATGCAGAGATATTATCGGCAGCCGACAGAAATCTTTTAACCTGTCCGATCGACCGATCTCCGCCAGACGAAAAATGTCAGGACCCTCCACACATGGTCCGAAAATCGTACGAATCGAGGATTTGTACAATCAGATCTTTGCGTCTATGGCCAGCTTTAGACAATGAATAAGGGGTTGTTCACTTTCTTTAGTTCAGTTGCTTTTATATTGTTCACCATTAGATTTTTTTTTTTTTAATTAATTTTTTCAGAATAAGAATTGTATATTCCTGTCTCTGGTGTTTGAGTCTGGCAGCTCAGTAAATTCAGGTGCAGATTCTGAACTGTTACAATTTTGCAACATTTAGTGGATACATTTCTCAGGTACTTCTCTGGAGTATTAGCAACTATTGTATCAATTCCAACAGATGCCTTTAATGAACCTCGTGGATTCTGCTCATGTGAAATGTATTTACTAATTGTAACAATTTAGAACAATTGGGGTCATTTACTACCCCAGCGTCACAACTGCTCTGTACGTGAGCACGAAGGGGCACACTTTTGCAACCCTGGAATAGAAAATGAGAGATTGAATGGTGCTAGAGCAAACAGGTTTCAATAAACCACCTGAAACTAAAAATGAAATTGAAGACCAACTCTAAATCAGAAAAAGAAAAACATTTCCTAAAAGCACACATAACAGTGTTACACAAACTCTTTTGGTATGAGATCGTAATTTTCATCTGTTAAACCCAGATGTTCTCAGGGTATATTCTTTTAAAAATGAGGACATCATACCAAAACAGTTTCTGAAACATCTGGGTGTAGCAGATAGCTCCCAGATGAAAAAAATAAATAAAAAAATAAAAAACTTTGGAAAGTTCTCTAGATCAATAGTATTCTAAAGCAAGCCCACATTATCAACCATATTGCCAAACTGTAAAATAAAAGTGTTCTTTACCAGGTTTGACTGCAAACAATACCAAAATGAATAAACCAATTAAGTCGTCTTTTACACAGGTGAGTGATTGGATCATGGATGCAATTGGACATGAAATAAATCATATAAAGCAAATGAGATGGCCAGTAAACCCAAGTAATCAACATTTCCTAATAGCATTTACATATAATATACTATTAGGGGCAAATTTAAAAAATGGGTTTCCCAGCGTTTTATCATAGTTACTACATACTTTCCTAAAAGTCCAGAAAGTGACACATGAATCAAAGATGATGAGTGCATCAATTTGTTAGAATGGGTTTGACTGCATTGACAACAAACAGAAACCGTACGCAAGAATTCCAGTAGGAGTTACAACCATTTAACTTACTATGTGAGGAACAATAATCCTGTCCTTTGAGAGGTCTAATACCTTCTGTCCTATGTGTTGTTAAAAATCAGCAGCACAGTGCTCTAAAAACACTCAATCATTCATTCCTGATGGAGAATGAGGCCAAACATTTTTGGGGGGGTTTAGAGACCCTTTAAACTTGATCATGAATTCTAGCAGCCAGAAAAAAAGCCACAAATACTATAGGCCTTTGTTGTGGCATAAAAGTGAAATTATGTGACTGTGTGTCAATGGGTGTAAACATTTGTGGGTTCTGTCATAAACCTAAAGCTTCTGCTCTGAACCACAAAATCTATGTACACCTCATTACCTGCCTTGCCACAAAGCAAAGAGGAAACATGCAACATGCCATAATGGATTTATGAGTTGCATGATCCAAGAGTAAAATAAAGGTGTAATCAAAAAATGCAGCACGCTATGTTAGCCAGTATCATCTGACATTTAGGGGGTTTTGCAATAAATAGCACTAAGTTTGCAAAAGAGCAGTAACCCATAGCAATCAATCAGCAGATAGCATTTACTGGTCAACTGTTTAAAAGCAAACATCTTAATGGTTACTATGGGTTACTGCTCCTGTGCAAATTTAGTGTCTTTTATTACATATAGGGTTAGTGTATAACACATTGTAGTAAAAAAAAAAATACATTTTAAAATGTTGTCACACCAATTCTGTATGGAACACTGGAAGATCAGGAGCAACAGCTCCACTTAACATCCTGATGTTCTGATTGTTTGGGCTGTCTGCCTAAGCATTCAGAACAATGTAAAAAAGAAGTCATATTGTGTCATGCATTTAAGGTTTGGAGAAAATATGTTCTGCTTCTGGGCTCTAGTAACTATTTCTATTACATTTCTGGTAAACCCTGAACAGAACGATAGAAATTGGGGGGGCATGGCCATCCTTGTTCCAGGGTCTATGATTTGAGCAAGTGTTCCCACCAAGCCAAAGCAGTATCGAATACCTTTTCACTGAAAGTCTCATTTGCATTTAATGCATACCACTAGGGCAGTGGTCCCCAACCAGTGGCTCGTGAGCAACATGTTGCTCCTTAACCCCTTGGATGTTGCTCCCAGTGACCTCAAAGCAGGAGCTTATTTTTGAATTCCAGGCTTGGAGGCAAGTTTTACCAGATGCACTGCCAAACAGAGTCTCAATGTAGGTTGACAATCCACATAGGGGCTACTAATAACCAATCACAGCCCTGATTAGGCACTCCCTAGAACTATTTTCATGCCTGTGTTGCTCCCCAACTCTTTTACATTTGAATGTGGCTAACGGGTGAAAAAGATTTGGGGATCCCTGCACTAGGGCATGGCTATGGCTGCTTTTAGGGAAGAGACACGCGCTGTGATTCAGAAAGATTAGTTAGACAAATCTCCTCTTCTTCGGGTGACTAATCTCCCCTGCCTTCCCTCCGGCTAGAATAAAAATCGCCGGTGGGATGGCACAAAATAGAATGCATGTTACTCAGAGTGCTTCGTTCTCCAAAGTCGCCGAAGTTGCCTCACGATGAAACTTCAGGCGACTTTAGAAAACGCAGTGCTCTGAGTAACATGCAAAATTAAGAGAGGGAAGTGAAAGGAAACGGAAGAACTGAAGTACAAAATGGATTTATTTTCAATTCATTTTATAGAATCTGTCTGACATTAATGACAAACGGTCCAACTGGGACATGCAGGTCTTAATGGACCACTAACTGAAACAACAAAGACAAACCATACCTAGAATCGCCTAAGGAATTTAAAGAATGCATCAAGATCTTAATACCTTTCTGGGAAAAGTTATTGCTAAAAAACAATAAGAAAAACAACTCAAGGTGTGACATAAGCCATGTATTCATCTTTGGTGCCTAAGACATAATATTAGAACACCCACAATTAGATTGCCCACAACTATGGGAAATACCTAGAGAGAATATGCAATATATAAGTGCAGCCAAAACAGTTAATTGAGCACTGTATCATGGCGGCAGTTCAGAGTCTCCATGAACATTTTGGGCATGGTCAGCCCTTGCTAACATAAGCAGATATCCTGACTTTACTCCATGTTTTATCACTTTTCCCTTGCCCTCCATCATTTTACTGTTCAACATAAGTACACTGTCGGCATACCTACACAACACCAAGTTACCATGATATGACCACCATCCATGACCCTACTATTCTGTTACTTTTCGAAATGTCAGTAATGATACACAGCATCACCCATATACATACATACATACATACAATTCATCTCTCTTATCAAGTTGAGATTTAATTTATTTTTTTTCCCCCAATGACCCCTGTAGTGCAGCTTTTGGTTAATAACAAGCTAAACAGCAACTACAAAAACACACACTTGAAATAAAATTTACATTTTTGAAAACGTGCCTGCCTTACAAACTCTGAAGGAGGACAGTTTGGCATACTGCACTGGAGCCTCAACAAGCATGAAAACAAGTTTTGGGAAAAGTGCCCATTTTTAAAATATGTTTTATAAAAGAATAAACAAACTGTGGTTTAGTATTTGCAACACACACACAGACTAGTATGGAGTGTTACAGATACAGGCATGTAACGTGTTATCCAGAATGCTCACTGGGGGTTTTCAGATATGGGATCTTTCTGTAATTTGGATCTCCATACTTTAAGCCTGCTAAAAAACATCAATTAAACCCAATAGGATTGTTTTGCTATCAATAGGGATTCATTAAAACTTTAGGAATTAGTACAATGTACTGTTTTTATTATTACAGGGAAAAAGGAAATATTTTCTAATAATGAGAATTATTTGTTTAAAATGGAGTCTATGGGAGATGGCCTTCTTGCATTTCGGAGCTTTCTGGATAACTGGTAATATATTTTTAAAAAATCCACTCTGAGTACCACACTACAAACTTTCTTGCTCCTCTATAAATGAATCATTAGTACATTAGTAAAAATGCAAGATATATATATAATATATATATGAATGTACAGCTGTATATAATATGAATGTACAGCTGTAGGTCCTAGACTGGTTGCAGACCTTCAAAACCCTGGGAAAGTGAGCGGACACATCTTTTCAACAGAAAACCAGACAGTTACATAATAAATACAACATCACTGACTAGACATAATAAATGTGCAAAGTGCTAAAGTCATGGTTTATTATGGCTAGTGATGTATAAGAAATGTGTCTACCTGCCAAACCAAAAAGTCAAAAATCTCCCTATAAAAACCATAAGGGATTGCATGTCCAACAATGCAGACTAAAAGGGACTGGCAGAGAGCTTTGCTTTGCTGGTCTGACGTCCCTTTATATCTATGGCTTTGCAAGGAAATCAAAATAATATTGCGTCGACAAACAGTGCTTTCTCTTTATGATGCTTGCGTGGAAGAAGCTTTGGGGAAAAAATGTGGTGGTATTTAACTGAATTACTGTTATTTAATGCTCCTTTGATGATAACGGCCCGAAACACTGATGTGTATGCCAGAGGAAGAAAGATGTGTGGGTTCAGAGATTAAAGCTGGTAGATCAGCCCCCACCAGCCCACTAAATACTGACTTTCTATGGCATTTGCCAGAACCCACAGATTGCCAGTCCGGGCCTGACTAGTTTAATGATTGGCCGATTGCCTTGGAAAATGCTTGGAAAAGCAGAGCACGGGAACCCCTATCCCAAACTAAGTGACACAAGCATTGGGGTAAGCAAGGACTAATAATGTCACTGATTTGTGTCAAGCAGAAGAACAGAGAAGTGACTCAGAGCTGTGCTTCCCCAGCAACTTCCCTGGAACACATGTATCACTTTCCTAAACTGCAGTAACCTAATCTGCATTTAGCTTGGCCCACAGCAGTCATCTGTAGCCTGCGCTCTGTCTGCAGCTGTGGGACTTGAACTTCCACTATCCTCTGGCAACTAAAGGCAGACAAGATGCTGCCAGTTGCAATTGACAGGAGGCTGCATAGGAAGCCTATACAACAATACTAAAGAGTTTCAGCAGGAGGATTGCAATGGGGAGTGCAGCAGTGGATTGTGTGGGTGCAGCCCGTGTGTAGAGGAGACAGAGGCTGCAGTGTAACAGGATTAGCCCGTGTGTAGGGGAATTTCGGGGTGCAGGGAGTTGTGTGTAAATGCTGTGGCCGCTGTACAGGGAGACTATGTGAGGGCCCAGCTGTAACACGCTCATTCCTTCATAACAAACCTGATCCTTCTTCTCTTCTTCTCCAGGAAGCCGCACAGCCACCGGCGCAGAATGGAGCCCTGGGGCCTGACATAATACACTGCTCAATACACTGCTCAATACACTGCTCCTCCGCCTCATCTCCCCGGGGCTCCTGCTTCTCCGCACTCACTGCAACAACCCCCTCCCCCCAAATGTTGCCCAGCCCCCCCAGACATGGGGGCAATTGTAGCCTAACACCAGCTGGGGGCACAAATGAGACATATGAGAGATCCACAGAGAAACATCTTTGCTCAGCCACATATATATTTATATATATATTGATATAATTTCATATTCTTACCTCGGAAAGCTTTTCCCCAACACTGCGAGCTGCACAACCATTAACTTCCCATCCGCTCCAATTTCGAGGCAGTAGAGACTAGAGAGCCGCAAGGAATTTGTTTCCGTATCCACCACAGACTCAGCGATCAACTCCCCGGCTGTTCCTCACAGTCTCTCCGCCTCTATGCTGCTTATGCCACAGACGCTGCTCCCATACAACAGGCCTGACGTCAGACCACTTCGGAGGCGCATGCGCGAACCTTATTAACCCTTGCTGTAACGTACGCAAATTTGACTAGCTGGGGTCAGTCAGAGGTATAATTGTCCCCGGTGGGCAGTTAGGAGGTTATGACACATGTAGTTGCCAAATCCATTAAACCCTAAACGTCCTAAGCTTTGCTTCCCTGGTCCCACAATCGCACATAATCTTTGTTTCTCCTGGCACACACCACTCCACACAGCCTTCAAGTGAACAGTCATCATTCTTTAAATGGCCAAAACAATGACATCAACAAAAGTCACAGCTTTATTAAAAACAGCAGCAGCTCCTCTTAACAACAACAACATGGGGAGATTGCTAATGGTTAGAACTAAGACCATAGGCTGGGAATAAGATATAAAACCTATCAGTGGCCAAATATTCAACTCTAATAATAAGTTCCCAGTGAAAATCTTCTATTGGTAGCCTCCCCAAACAAAAAATGCCACCCATGCCATCTCCAACAAAGGGGTTAAGTCTTTTCTCTCTTCTGCAGACCCCATTTTGGTTCATACCACAGACTTACACCAGTGCTACATACAATCACATTCTGATACAATCACACTCTGTGCCTACTCTATCACACTCTACATTAAAAGGCCTCAGTTGAGGGCAGGTCCGGACTGAGAATTAAAATAGGCTCTGGCATTTCAGGTACACAGAGGCCCAATTAGTCCACACAGAGGCCCAATCAGTCCACACAGAGGCCGAAACAGCCCCCACCAGCCCACTAAATACGACTTTCTATGGCACCTTATAGCAGCCCCTCTGGCATTTGCCAGAACCCACAGATTGCCAGTCCAGACCTGGTTGAGGGTAGGGACATGTAGGGCCGGATTTACATAGTGGGAGCCCCTAGGCCCACTGCCATTCATTGCCCCTGTCCCCTCCACTTTATTTGTGCAAATTTTCATCATTGGGACTAAAGCAATGGGGAAATTTAAAGAACTATCATATCTCCCTCACTGTTACTTAACCAATGTGGGTGTGGTTGGGCAACATGCCGCCCCCTAAAATCCTGCCGTCCTAGGCCCAGGCCTTGGTGGCCTTTCTACAAATCCAGGCCTGGGGACAGACTACTTACTTGTTAGTCCCCTACACCTCCTGGCATGAGACCACTGCTGAGACAATAGGTTACAGGCCTTCAGTCTTAACATTGTGGCCTTTTTTCAAAAATATTTTTCCAACAGCTTACAGAACTGAAAGATGTTCTGCAACAGCTGAGGCAGGACCGTTTGCAGTTTTAGCAAGTGAGCGTACTATAAGGAAACAGTCTACAGATCACAATGCCCTGGAAAGAGGATGGCAGGAGTCTACTTAAATATTTTGGACATTTGGAGATGGACCTAAAGGCACAGAAATGCAACTGGCTTAGCCACCCAAAACAGTAACTGATATTCAGGGCTTCCTACTTTTTAATTCCATTGCCATGTTTTAAACCAAAATAGGTATATTGGTTTAATGGATATCAAAACACTTGACAATTATCTGTCAAATGAGAATTAAAGCTCACCAAGGAATTAGGCCGGCCAACACTGGTGGTTTGGCATAACAAAGAAGTATTCACATGATAACAACGAACATTTTGTTGTGTATGAAACATATACATTTAGAAGTTTGGAACATATCAGGATTGGCATTTGGACTTTGCTGCATTGTAATCATGTATGCTATGGAGATACAAAACACACTTAGTAATCACATTAGCCATCTTTTTGCCACAAGATAATGAATATATAGCTATGTCACTGATCTTTTTTTCTTTTGTTTGTTTAAAATACACACAGACTACTACTTGCACAATATGTTTAGACTTGCTTCCAAAATAATCACACCATGCCCTTCCCTCTTCTCCCTGGTGGCCCAAATTTTTAGTCCACCAGTCACCCGAGCCCTCTGGATGGTGGGTCCTGCCAACACGTAAAATGAGCCCTAATAAAAGAAAGTGCCTTTGCATGCACGGCCAAGCTCCTGATCTGGTCCAGCTACTTCATAAGTAGGCTAAACCTGGATGGTGTTTAGAAAGGCAAGGAGCTCGCCAAGTGCCACCAGTTTAAAGGGATTGTTAACCTTTCAAACACTTTTTTTCAGTTCAATTGGTTTCAGATTGTTCCCCAGAAATAAAGACTATTTTCAATCACTTTCCAATTTTTATTTTTTACCACTTTTTCAAATCTAAGTTTAAAGTTTGAGGTTCCTGCCTCTGGTGTTTGTCTGGCAAATCAATAATTCAGGCACTGACTCTAAACTGTTACAATATGCGACATTTAGTTGATACGTTTCTTAGCGGTATCTTTGGAGTTTTAGCAACTATTGTATCAATTCTAACAGCTGCCTTTAATGAAACTCAGGGATTAGAAGGTGAAAAATTACACTTTACACTTCAATATTACAAAAACAGTCACACATACAAAATAGAAAGTAATTGTAGTCTTTATTTCTGGTGATCTGAAACCAACTGAACTGAAAAAAGTGTTGGAAGATGAACAACCCCTTTAAGGGTAGTGTTACATAGGATTTTTCTTCACCCATGCAAAATTGCATCTCATGTGGGTGGAATAAAGAAGGCAAAATACCTTAGCCGTGGCACTCTTGGGAAGCAGCTGAGTATGCCCAAAAAAGTTGAATTTTATAATGATGCAAAACTGCTTTCTTTTGCATTTTTACGCAGTTGCAGAATCCAATACCTTGCAGCAACAAGGCAAAGCTATTTTCGATAATCAAAGTGGTGCAACAAAGCATTCCATGTACAGCCAATTTTGTGCAGGACTACCTATCTGTGTTTGTGTACCCATAGATCGTGATTAGCCTTTTATGTGCTTTTAAGATTATCCCTTATCACCATACATCAGATTTAAATGTCTTCATATTTACTTCATTATCAAGCCTTGGGCTTATTGGTCCTAATTTTACTATGGAGATTTTAGAAGAAAACATAGCAATGTTCCAGTGAGTTTTATAAATATATCATGCCAAGGATTTATCCTTTTGCCAGTAAACGTTACTTTAAGATGGAAAAGAACAAACCCATTGAAAGACAGGCATAGTCATAGTCTGTTTAATTTAGGCAGAGCCACATGTATGATGAAAGCATATCCACAGATGTGATGTAGGCATACATAGACAATTGTGATGTTGGTATAGCTACAGTCTGTATAATGTATGTGCTAGGGAATACATATAAGCCTGAGAGATATCCATAAAAACTTTTATGATCTTTTCCAGTTTCGTCACTAAATTAAAGGCTTAAAATTTAGTGTGTGGGGGGAGAAGCTGATAAGAGCATTTAGCATGTTAAAGAAGAATCTTAAGTGCATGAAAATTACCCTCCACAGCTGACATTCCAGCTGTCCTTGAACAAAAGGATTTCACACAGCTGTCCAAAGCCACCTGGGAGACTGGTGTTACATTTACAAAGAGGAGGTTAAACACGTCATTATGGAAAACTGGTATGATGGCATCCTATTGTTGTATCATGATTATTTTTCATTTGTAAAATACCATGCTATCCTGCATTAAATTATGGTATTTTGGGAGATCTCTCTATTCTTTTCTTTGAGTCCAATCCAAAGCATCAAAATGATCAACCCCAATGACTCATAATGGTGTGCCACACTGAAACACTAACAAATCACACATTGGAACACTTACAAATTCACACAAACATACTCACCAAACTATACAAGCACACTAACAAATCCATACAATCTTAGTCCTATTTTTTTTTTTTAAAAAAAAAAATTAGCCCAGTTGTAAAATTAGCCCCGCTGATTAAAATGGGCCTGCCAGTGTTTTCCATATTACAGGGCAAGTGAACTCCAAAATAAACATTTGCCTAATAAAAGAAAAATCATTCTTAGCAACTTTCCAATATAGATTTATTAAAAATGTTCACTGCTTTTAAAGTGAAACTGAAAACTGGAGAGCTGCTGAATAAAAAGCTAAATAACTCAAAAACCACAAATAATACAAAATGGAAATCAATTGCAAATTGTCTCCAAGTATCACTCTCTACATAATACTAAAAGTTCATTGAAAGGTATACAACCCTTTTAAACAAGTTGTAAAAGTCTTAAGACTTAGTTCTCCAGCAAAGAAGCAAAGCAAAGAAAGGTCTGTTTGTCTTACTTTGTATCAACAGTCTGAGCCACCTGGGAAGAAAATAGAAAGGGACAGACAAGCACTGCTTTTAATAGCAATACATACACTAATAACGTAAAATCCAACAAATATATGAAAATAACGGAAGAATGCAGCACTGCAAATGTTTTAGCACTTGCAATTTACATTATTGCTGGCGAGGAAGCATTTGGAGGAGATTAGTTGCCTGCAGAAAAGGAGAGTCTGCAATTGCCCTTAGGGTAAGGCCACACGAGGAGATTCGGGGAGATTTTGTCGCCTGGTGACTAATCGCCTCGTCTTCTGAGCGACATTCTCCCCGAACTGCCTCAACGTGTTTTCCCATAGGCTATAATGAAAGGTCGCCTGCGCTAATACACACGCGGCGATGCGTTTTCCATAGTCAGAAGACGAGACGATTAGTCGCCAGGCGTCAAAATCTCCCCAAATCTCCCCGTGTGAACTAACCCTTATTCACTGTTTTTGCTCTTATTGTAACGCTTTGTGTATTTATACACACACACAGACACAAATCCTCTTGGAACTGATAAGGGTGGGGGAGGTGTACAGTTGTCAAATGCTTGCACATATATTGGGTCACTGTGAAGTCCTACTATGCATTCAGTTTTTTGGTTTGTTAAACAATGTGGGTAACAAATGAAACACACTAAAAGAAAACTGCAGGCGGCAACAAAACATCCCTTATATTCTCTCCATCAGCTAACATGCGAACCACTTATGGGACATTTTGTCACCCATAGTAGCTGAGATTAATCACTGGTGACAAAAAGTCCCATGTATCATTGCCCTAAAAGTTTCTCTGTTTTCTATAATGGGTAGTGCACAGATTTTCTGGATAGCAAAGGGACTTCAAGTCCAACACAGTCAAGTAGTACCAGATTTTTATTAAAACGTCCAGAGTTTCTGTTTGATCTCTGACCTTCACTGACACCAGAAAAAGATACAACGTTTCTGAAACTTTATTAAAGAAAAAGCTGTTGGCAGAGAGCCCAGAATACTCAGCACCTGCACTTAGAAACAATTGTAACCATTTAAGACAAGCAAGTCTCTTGGGAGAACGGTGACTTGCAGATTAAAGAGAAATTGCAGATTAAACTTCATTAAGCATCAACTTCATTAGCAAAAGTGCTATAACACATGAAACATGTATTGAAAAACCCCAGAAATGTGGTTAAACTTTCCATAGAGTTTAAACACATAAAGTGGATGTGTTATTTAGGGGGTGTGGTCAAAACATTTTTGCCAGATCTTTTTGTCCCGCTTTACATTTTTCAATGTAATTTTTCAATTTTTCAGAGTGCAGCATTTTCCCCTACAGTGCCACATGTTTTAATACACAGGGCTCAACTCCCCCTGACATTTTCATTTGCTACAACTGAATATGTAGCAAATTGTACTCAAAATTGTGAAGATGGTGCCATGTCTGCGTGTGATTTTTTAGGAGCAAGTGTGCTGCACATATTGGGGCAGCTTTATCAAAGTGTAAAATTAGAGTCAGAGTAAAATTCCACCTCTCTTTTTCACTTCTATGGGATTTTTAAATTTCAAGAATTTTTAGAACGCTAACTTTCACACATTGATAACTAAGAATCTAAAAATCCAATAGAAATGAATAGAGAGCAGTGGAATTTTACTCTGGTGAGCTCTAATTTCACACTTTCATAAATCTGTCCTACTGACTCAGCCCACAGAAGCAGACCTGGAATTACTGAAGCTTAAAAGTGGCTGTAGCTCCAGAGTCATCTACGTATCTACCTTTCACAGTGTGATATAGTCCTGAAGTAAAGGGAGGACATTATTCCACTGCTAAATCTGAAGGATGATCATTTATACTGTTAGGGAATGCAACTATATCCTTATAACACCATAAACATATGTCATATTCACAAACAGTGAATTTGTGATTTACTTTTGCAGGCCACATTTCTCTGTTCACTGACACATTTTGAAACTCTTTCAGCCCAAGTTTCCATGGCATGTCATATTTTCTGATTTCACCTTTTGTTTTTCTTTTCTTGTAAAAAGGAAGTTATATCTGCCAGCCATATTTGTACACTTCCCTTTTCCTCAGCAGAATGACGTGGAATCCAAGTTTATCACATGACTGTGCTGAGCAAGCACTGCAAAGCAGCTTTGTCAGTAAATAACTTTAAAATAACTTTCATCAAGTCTGTATAAGAACTAACCAAGGCTGAGAAAAAAAGTTATTGCAGGTTTGATGCCCCTAGTGTAGGCATGTCCAAAGTCTGGCCCACGGGCCAATTGCGGCCTGGTTTCAAATTTACATAGGCCCGCAGCCTCTATCATGAAATTAATAATAATGCGGACCGCCAGCACAGTGCTATCAGGATCATTCACTCCCGGAGATGGAATGTTTGTGATTTCTTGAAGGTTAAATGAAATATGCACCAGTTGTCTGATGTCTTGAGCCATATTTTATATGGTTTTCAGCCTGTGGACAAAATGATTAAAAGAGTGGCTCACCTTTCCAGCTTTCAAATGGGGATCACTGACCCCACCTAAAAATTAAATGTTCTGGAAGGCTACAAATTATTGTTATTGCTTTATCTTTTTATTGCTCATCTTTCTGTTTAGTGCCTAAATCACAAGCTAACTACCTTGGAAGCGATTGCGGTGTCAAGCTGAATGGTTGGCACACATTTTCACCTCACCAAATCTGCCCCTCGTTGCAAAAAGTTTGGACACCCCTGCCCTAGTGTATATACCCAAGATCCTCTTTTATTGGGGATTTAAGGTGGCCATACACGGGCCGATAAAAGCTGCCGACAGACTGTGTCGGCAGCTAATTGGCCCGTGTATGGGGGCCCCCGACGGGCTTCCCCGATCGAGATCTGGCCGAAAGTCGGCCAGATCTCGATCGGATGGGTTTAAAAATCCCGTCGGATCGCGGCCGCATCTGTTCGTTGATGCGGTCCCGCGATCCGACCACCCTTTTGAGAATGCTAGGATCCGATCGTTGGGCCCTAGGGCCCACGATCGGATCTGCCCGATATTGCCCACCTCAAGGTGGGCATACCGGAGGGAGATCCGCTCGTTTGGCGACATCGCCAAACGAGCGGATCTATCCATGTATGCGGACCTTTAGGAAAAATGACAGCTATGCCAAATCCCTAAAACTGCCCATTTTACATCATTTTGAAACTATAGTAAAGTAAAACCATATAAATATACATACTGCAAGAATATTTAATTGTTTCCTACCAGTAACCACATAATTTGTTTACTGGATTTATTTAGTAATAAATCATATTATATATATTAAATTTTTCCAGAGCATATTAAATCTAATTAACTTCCTCTCTCCATGAAGAGAAACACAATTACTTTACATATCCGACTTATTATCTAGTTACTTATTCAATTGGACATGGGTTAGACTTGCTTCTATGAAAGAAAGATCCTGTGCTATTATTAACCATTATTCTTAAAGCAGCATATTCTGCAGGATATAGACTGATGTTTTTTTTTTAAAGATGTTTATTTCTGGTTTTTAAAACACACAACAAAAACAGACAAATGCAAGGCTGTGCACCGAAACATTAGTAAATGTACAAGTCAATATCATAGCATATGTAGATCAAGTATAGGGAGTCCCACTTACTATTGTGGTGAGTCTGGGAGTGAGATTCCGGGATTGGCATCAATCCAGGAAGTCCAAATTTTATCAAACTTTGTGGGTGAACCTCTGGCAATGTAGGTCAATTTAATAAGTGGTAGCGTCTTATTTATTAATTCCCGCCACTGTTTGATATTGGGAGGATATGGGCTCATCCACTTCATCACCACCAGCTTTTTGGCATAAAAGAGTGTAGCCCGTAAAAGATTCCTGGTTTTGTTCAGAGGCACCAACTCCTCTACCACCCCTAATAAACATACCAACGGGGATTTTACTCCCGGGAGATCAAGATTTTGTCTTAAATAGTGGACAACTGCTGACCAAAAGCGAGAAACTACCTCACATTCCCACACCATGTGAAAGAATCCTGCATTAAGGGTTTGACATCTATGACATTTTCCATCCACCGACCTACCCATTTGTTTCAATCTGATAGGAGTAATATATAACTGGTGTATAGCCAGTATCATTTTGTGCCGAGTGGATATCAAGGACCCATATATACTCTCAGTAGCATCCTCCCATTTCTCATGATCAAGTTCTGGGATATATTGAGACCATTTAGGATAAGACTTAGTAAATGGGTCTACATTTGGGTCCAGGAGTAGCCTATATATATATATCAGAGAGCAGTTTCTTGGTTTGTGGATCCCATAGTCTAGATTCAAGTTTCGAGCTTACCCATGTGACAGTTAAGGAACCAAATTGAGCCTTAAAGCATGTCGCAATTGCAGATAGCGATAAAGTTGAATGGTAGGATTGAGTAACTTCCCACTTAGCTGTTCTAATGATAGACTGATGTTTTACTATAAATTTGACGAATATCATATTGCGGCAGTCCAGGGGCCTAAGAAGCAATCAACATACATTTATAATATTCGTAAAAAAAGGACAGTGGTTAACAAGGTAACAGCCACCACTTTAGTCAGTTCATATGTCATGGGCCTATAAAATCCTCTTGCATGGTTTACATTAAAGCCCCTTAACTTCAGGGTGAGTCCTGCAGTATTGCTAGAGGATGGCAAATGATGCATGCCTACTTTAACCTTTTGCTTTAAATAACACAATCACTTTGATCTAGGCTGGTGATGGGGCCTACCTTCATAATCTCTGGATTCAAAGACTAAATTGGATAATTGTCTTTCCTTATATACACTTTGGCAGAGGTTTTCTGTTTTATTTTCTGTTTGTTTGTTTCAGCCCTACAGTCTGGAAACCACTTAATATGATACTCCTAACACTTCTTCTATCATGAAGGAGTTTAATGTAATCTTAGTAAAATAAAAATGACAATAAAATTATTTTTAAGGACAAATCTCCAAAAAGAACCTCTAACCATAGAGGATTTTACAGTCCTAACTTACAGTACACAACATTCATATGTTTAACAAACCATTAAGTCATAATCTGCATAAAATAAATAAATAGAAATCAACTGATTTTAATATTTTATTTTATTTACAACTGCATGGCTTATGAATCATTGCTCTGTGTGATAATGCTTTAGACCAAAATATTTGCAACACAGAACCCTTATCATTACACGTGTTTCTCTCCTAAATGAAAGAATCTCTTTCCCCTTGCTGCTGTGTTCATCTTCCTTCCTGCCGGAAAAGATTCCTGTTCCAGATTCCAGCTAGCAGTTCCCTTTTTCCCTCTGTGCAAGATGTGCCAACTCACAGTCAAATGCCTGTTGTTGAAAAACATGCACTGCATTTCTGGTGTTTGGATAACATAATTTTGGATCTTTGACATCATAGACAGTGCACTAAAGACAATTCCCTCCCCTATACTCCAGGCTCTGTGTCCTGCCTCCCTCAGTTGGTAACCAAGCTCTCTACCAAGGCAATACTCTAGGAAGACAGGACTGGACACCCTGAACTAAGCCATTAACAAGCAGAAGCAGGGTCTACTGTGGGGGAGGCCTGTGTCCCCTTACAGAAATTGAAGAAAATGATTTAAAAGTAACAAAATCCCCTTTTTGCCATCTTTTCTAGGGGGACACAGGGACAAATCTATTGGGAGGGCACCAGTCCTAATTAACCTAGAGTCTTGAGATGCCAAAATATCAACTCTGTAAAAGCTGGTAATGGAAGACCAAGTTACTGCCTTGCATGTTCGCACCACCGAGGCCTGATTCTTGAATGCCCGAGATGAGCAAACAGCCCTAGTGAAATGAGCTGAGACCATATATAGGAGGGGGTTTTCACCCTTGAACTGTGTATGCTTCCACAGTTGCAGAACATATCCAGAACTGGCAATGAAGTCTTTAGACTCTCATAACCCCATATTTGTACCAAGGTAAAGAATGAAAAGCAAATCTGATTTTTGAAAGGGCTCTGTCTGTTTCAAGTACTTTAATGCCCTGACAGGGTCCAAAGAGTAGAACCTCCTTTTCAGATTTTAGTCCAGGACAAAAAGAAAGCAAAATCACTTTCTGATTGATGTGAAAAGGCAAAACAATTTAGGGAGAAAACCCTGACCCATTTGAAGGACCACCTTATCTTTATGGAATACCAGATATGGGGAGCATCAGGATAAGGCACCAAGTTTAGAAACCCTCCAGGATGAGCAGATACCCACCAGAGAGGTCAACTTCCACATTAAATAGGAAAAAGACACCTCATGTAAAAGCACAAAGGGAGCCTTTTGGGGTCATAAAAGACAGGCACCCTGGATGCAAAGTGTCACTGAACCAGAATATCCTCCCACAGAGGGATCATCCATGGTTCCTCCACTGACATGTGCATCAGCTCAGAGAACTATGCCCACCGTGGCCAGAAGGGAACCACCAGAAGGACTATGGCACATTTGCATTTTACCTTCAATAGTCCTGGAATCAGTGCCAAGGGAGGAACTGTATACAGCAGTCCCTTAAGCCATCGGGCTACCAATGTGGATCACAATACATCAGGGAAAATACTGGAAGTTTTGTGTTTTTGGCAGTTTTGCCAACCAGAATGGAAAGAGGGGACCTTACAGGGGGTAGGAGGCCCAGAATGTACTTGCCTGGTGCCCCCAGCTTTGAGCCCTAGGCATGTGCCTACTCTGCCTACCCCTAGTTCCAGCCCTGGCCATCAGATTGGCCCTTGGGGGTTTGCCCCATCTTTGCACCAGCTGTTTGAAAAACTCTATGTTAAGTGCCCACTTCCCAGATCCAGTCATGTCTAGGACAGACAATCCCACCTCCAGACAAGGCAGTAGCTACAGAGTAAAGGTGGCCATAGACTCAAAGATCCGCTCGTTTGGCGACATCGGGGCTCCGACGCCAAGGGACTCCGACGGGTCGGTCGGGTAAAAATCCAACCTTCCCGATCGATATCTTGGCCAGATATCGATTGGGAAGACCCGTCGGAAGCCCCCATACACGGGCAGATAAGCTGTCAAATCGGTCCAAACGACCGATATCGGCAGCTTTATCTGCCCGTGTATGGCCACCTTTAGAAAGGATACACATTTTACAGAGCACAAGAGTTACGCTATCTAAATAAACATTAGCTTTTAAAAATGCACGGATAAACATGGAGTATAGCAAAACTCAAATGTTTTGTAGCATCTTGCTACCTCCTCAGGAGCAATTGTTTCCATAGCTCACAACGCAACATGGTTTAGTTCTCTTAGTTACTATCTCTTGAGTCATATGGACTTTTCAAAGGCCAAGAATCTAAATTATTTTTTTTCCTCCACCAAAAATTGCCAGTACTAAAATTCAGCCTGTGTGAATAACTACATTTTACAAAAATTTAGGCATTAGTACCACATTTTGGCCAAAAATATAAATTCATGTGCCATGTCAAGGCCAGCCATTTAACATGAGTCCTGCACTGTCTAATGTGTACTAAATATTGAAGCACATTTAAAAACATTAAACCACTAGCAACAATGTGCATTACCTGTGACTGTGTGACAGAACTGTCCCAAAGAGCTATATGAGCATTTTCAATAGTTGAGCTCCCAGCAACTATGTATATTATGTACAAATGAGTGGTGGAACCATGTTCACGTACCCTTCACTATCGTGAAACAGCAACGCAGCTGAATGGCAGCTATAAGCAATATTCAGCAACAATATGTACATGAAACAAAGAGAGAAATTGTGAGTGCTGGATCTAACCCCACACTGTTAGTATTGACCAGCTGCCATTTTTTCAGTGTTTGGACTAACCTTCAATTTGGAGATGACCCGCTGCTATCAACAATATACAGCCATTATTTGCACGCACAAAAAAGAAACACAGTCAGCCTGTTAATACCCCCTTAAATACATTTTTCAAAAACGGAGGTGTTAGTTCCACATTTAAGCCAAAATATGCAAGCTCATGTGTGACGTCAAATCCCATCCTTTACTGTGATTCCTACACTGTCTAGATTATTTGCTAGAAGGGTTACTGATTCATAAAAAAAGGTTACTGATTCATTTAGAAACAATACCCGACCCTGTTAGCAGAGATATACATTTCCTAAATGAAACAGATTGGAAGGATTTATGGTGATACCAGCAATGCTATAGTGGCTGGAAACATACAGACAGTGTAAAAAAAAATCTTATATGTTATGCATAAGATCACAGGTTGGAATGGCTGTGTGTATGGTCCGTATGATCCACTGATAAGGTCACAAAATAAACAGACCTTTGCTTTATTTGACTGTGCAGGTGGTTGGCCTAATTGGGCCAAGACAATCACTTATTGAAGGGATATACAAATAGCAATTTGTGAGATAATGCTGAGTATGACATCAGTTTTAAATAAAGTACCAGGGATCTTTAATCTTTAAACTTGGCAGTGTTGTAGATTTTCCTTGTTTCCTTTTCTGCACAGCATAATTCCAAATATAGGTGCTAAATTGCACAAATGTATTTGCCAGTAGCAACCAATCAGCAGTTTTGAACAGTTCACTATAAGTTGGAAAAAGAAAGCATAGACCTGATTGGTTTCTATATGCAGCTATTTCTTTACTCTGTTGATTTGTGTGAGATTTTATGGGCATCATTATCAAAGAGTAAAAGTGATAGTTCACCCTTTCACAAATATGCCCCTATAAACCCCATACAGTAGTATAGTAAGTTGTGAAATTTCCCATGGGAGAACTGTGAGCTTTATTTCACTTTTTGATAAATGCTCCCACAAAAACGGCTACAGGCCACTTAAATGCAAAACATATGAATGCTAGTACTGTCAATTTTCAGCCCAAAAATGCTAATTTTGTGGCTGAAATGTAATTGTACTGGCACAGTCTGTGGTCTCTGTAGCTTCTGGGTTTGTAGTTTTTTTTGCTGGTGCTGAAATTGCCTCATGAGCCATATATGTAAGAGGTAGATTTATCAATATGTGAAAAAATGTTTTGTCTTGTTTCTTGTTGAAATACACTGACTATTAGATGTAGACTTGTGAAAAGAGTGACAGATAAGTCTATTTAAGTTTATTCTACCATTTCACTAGTGCAATACATTTTGTGAGTTCAAATATTGTAAAGTGCTGGTAGTATATCAGCCCTAACACCAAATGATAACTTATTACACTGTAGTGTCCACCATAACCAGTAGATGGAAATATAATCATTCTAACCTAAAACTCAGCCTTAAACTTTATTCAGTACAATAATAATGATTACATATAAATTCAGGGGTTTATCTAGAGGCCCATGGGCCATGGAACAAAGTTCGGTGGTTCACTTCGTGCCCACGAAGAAATGTTCCAAATAAGAGTAATTTTCTTAAATGACCCCCAATTCAGGGGCAGGGAGAGTCAGAGCTTAAACCTTATGCAGAAATAATATAAGGTCCCTCATAAAGTTAAATTAGGGTTGCCATCTGTTTGGTTTTGACCCGGACAGCCTGGTTTTTTAAAGGAAAACAGGGCCGGATTTCCTATTATTGGCATGATGATCGGCCAATCGCTCCACTCATAGCTCCGCCCCTGACACTGTGACCTGCCCTGCCACGTTGTCACGGCCCCACCCATATTATGTCATGGCCTGCCCAGAGTTCCACGGCACAGAAGGTGGCAACCCTAAGTGACATCAACTAGGACTGCTGATTGCTGGGGGTTGGGCGTGGGTAACTTTTTAAAGGACATGTAAAGCCTACATTTTCCTACTATGTGAATAAGTTGGGCATATCTTTCCCAACCCAGCCACATCATTTATACTGCATATACCCCCTCCATTTGCCAGCACCATCACATTTTCCTAAAAAAAATAGCAGCTTTCACCCGGAGGCCATTTTCTCTCTGACACATCATCAGTAACATTGACATGTGCAAACAGGACATGTATGCTGTAAAGTTCATGCAATGCAGAATGCAGGTTTACACATGCACAACATACATTGTTCTGCTGGGGTTGAGCACTGTAATGGTTAAGCAGAGCTCAGGAGAGGTGGTTAGGAAAAATAAATAGGATAAGACAGCTAGGGACATATTTATCAAGGGTCGAATTTCGAATTTGTAAAACTTCAAAATTCAAAACTGAACCGAAGTTCGGCGGAAGTTTTTTCTTTGGCAGAATAGGTCAGTTTTTGATCGAATAGGTCCATATTCGGTCAAATCCGAATCGTACAAATTAAAGTAATATTGCATTTGATCAAATTCAAATCAAAGATTTTCCCAAAAAAATTTTTTCAAAGTCCACCAATTGACTCCAGATAGGTTCTAGGAGGTCCCCCATAGGTTAAACAGCAATTTGGCAGGTTTTAGAAGGCGAATGGTAAAAGTCGAATTTTTAAAGACAGTACATAAATTTCAATATTCAAATTTTTTTATTTTTTTTTTCAAATTCAAATCGAATTTGGACTTTTCCCTACTCGAAGTACACAGCAAATAGCTTGAAATTCTTTTTTTTTTCATTTGAAAATTCACCTCGATATTTGATAAATCTGCCCCCTAGAGTTTCTATGGGAACCAGCAATGCTATCTCTTCATTGGCTGTTAGACTTGGGGGATGCTTAGTAATCTGAGTTGAAAAAAACGGAGCATGCTCATTAGTCAACAGCCAAAGTAAATTACTGAGGGAGAGTGGGTTAGAGGAGGAGAATGATTTCTAAGTGATTAAGGGGATGCTGCAGCATTACTATTAAACGTTTAACATCAAGAGTGATAGATATCTAAAGATTTGAAAGAGGCTGTTCACTGATTACATTTTTGTGTGCTTGTGTGTATGGGGGGGGGGGGGGTTTACATGTCCTTTAAGTGTATTTTAGAAAATACATTTAAGTGTACTGCTGAAGGCTCCTGTATCCTAGAGGGACCCTGTGCACATATTGCAGCCCATACACTTTATAGTTTCCAACTTACTAGGAGGATATAGGAGGGGGAATATTTTCCCTCTTAAGATGCCTCCATTTACAACCATTAGACTCTCTCTCTAGAATCTGAACCATGAACCGATTTTTTTTTTTTTTAAATCTTACACGCAGCGCTGCCCCTGCTGCATATTGGAAGTGAATGAGCACTAAATGCGCACACTATGAACTTGCAGCAGTGCATAAATAAATGACCCCCCCTGAATTTTCATAGTAACAATAGTAACAGACATGCTGCTTCCCATTTGCTTTATGAATGTATAAGCAACAGTCCACAACAGCGTAGCTGACCCTGTTTAATTGCACACTCAAAGTTTCAATAATAAATCTTTATTTTAACACCAGAACAATTTAGATTTGGTTAAAAACATTTAAAACAAACCCGTCTCACTTCAAATATTTATTGTGTGACCCTGAGAAACCCTGCTTTGTAAATACCAACCTATCTGTACCAAGACCAGTACATATTGGTTTAACCAATTAAAAATAGACAAATGAACACAATGAAGCTAGTTAGCAGTGCAAAATACAGTGTTCAAAACTGCCCCATTTGCCATGACCTTCAGACTAAATATTTATAATTTTGCTAATGAATGTGAAATTGCATTTTAAACTGTGTCTCGGTTCTCCCAAGTGACTTGCTTATCTCAGTTGTTACAGTTGTCTAACTGCAGGTGCTAAGTTTTCTGAGCTCTCTGCTGAAAGCCTCTTATTTCATTAAGTTCCAGAAAATTTTATCTTTTTCTGGTGTCAGTGCAGGAGATCAAAGGGAAAGTCAGGGCATTTCAGTAAGAAACCGGGACTGTGGGCTGAGCTGTTAAAATAAGGACTGTTGGGAGGTATGTCTTCCCAGCATGCAAGGGGAGAAGTCAAGAGAATCATAGCATAATGTATATAGGCTCTAGTTGTCTGCATGTGCCCTTTCTGAAAAGGCTTTTGTTTTATGCGAGGAAACACTATAACGATGCATTTTAGAAAAAGTATGTTTCCCTCATCTGGTCACCTGCAGAAATAGGTCCATCATCCAATGTCAGTATTTTCCACCCGAAACCTATGTTGTCTGATCCATTGAAAAGTATAGAATCATTACCAAAGGTTTGAAGCAGTGGAACAGGGAGTATGGCAGAGGCAGAACAGGGGTGGTGCAGGCATGGTCATGCACAACGAGCCCTTTGAATCCATGTTGGCATCTCTGTAAGGAGGTAAAATATATTTTATTTTACAAATGTAAATTGTTCTGGCAATATGTGGAGCAGCCAGCAGAGGGCACCAACCCCTAAGGTTGGCCTGTAGGGGAATTCGCCTGCAAGAGCCTATGTAAGGAGAGCAAGAGCCTACATAAGCTCTGCACCTCCTCTTTGGCCTAACATCTTCCACAGGAGAGACAGACATTACTGTGCCAGACCAGATCCTTGCCAGGAATAAAAAGATAGAGGATGTTAGTAGCTCGCTCTAAGAGCAAGCGTTAGATAGAGCTAGCTAGCAAGGACAACCTGTGTCCCGATGAGGAGTTCAGATTTTGGGTACTGCCTCGGGGAGAATGTGCGTCAGACAGGGAAGATAGTGTGTGGGAACTAGGTTAGTGGCAGCCTAGTGGCACAGTTGTGTCTGGTCTGATGGTCCACAGGAAGCTTGGGCACTGTGTGTATACACCACAGAGAGGAAGGAGGAAGACTTTTTGGGAGAGGAAGTCCCATTTAATGGCCTCATTTTTGGGAGAGGAGGCCCCATTTTACAGGGGTCCTGGAAGCTTCAGGGAGAAATGCTGTGTGAGCATGTTAGGCACCAAATGTTAGGCACCCCAAGTGATTGTATTGACTTACCTGAAACCCCAGGCTGGTGCTCCTATCAGCAGAAAACTGCACCGGACAGGGGTTATACCAGTGAGCACCATGGAGCGATCCTCTTCCAGCTTCTTCTTGCTTCAAATTTCCATGGGCAAACGCATGCCCAGTTGAATGAAATAGCCAACTTTTTAGTTAAAGTTCGGCTTTTCGTTCTACTGCGCATGCGCAGCCATGCGAAGAAAGTGGAAGACAAAAGAGAAGCAATCCGTGGTGCTCACTGGTATAACCCCGGGCTGGTGCAGTTTTCTGCTAATAAACGAGCGATAAACTAATGAGTTCTAGGGGTGTTGTATATGGAATTGCCACTGTGCCATCCTGCTATGAGTTCTGGGGAAGAAGCGTCACTAGAGGGAGGCCAGAGGGAGGCCCGCCCCCCTTTGAACGGCCACATTTGCCAGCGGCGGGCGCTCTGCCGGGGGGCCCTGAGGGGGTGCAGGCCCTGGCCCGCCCCACCCCCTGCTCCCCCAGTAGTTCCGCCACTGTTCTGGGGTTATTATACATGAAATTGCCACTGTGCCATCCTGCTATGAGCTTTGGGGGTAGTATACATGGAACTGCCACTGCATTAATCCTACAATTTTATAAATGAAATTGATAACTGGGGATGCATCAGTCGCTTCTGTCTGAGAATGATATTTGTACATTGGGAAAAGCTAAAATAGATGCTTAGCTATCTATATAATCAATATGGAGTGGTTTATCGGGGGTGTCTCCCAAAGCGGTCCAAAAAACATGTTGTTGTGCATAGCACAGATTTCACTTTAAAAAATATGCCAACCACCAGTGTGCCCCATTTCCTCCCCCTCTCTCTGTATATAACATGTTTGATGTGTCAGTTACAAGTGTTTGGGGGCCATATTGTGACATGAAATGTTGGAGGCTAATGGGACAAGAGAGAGAGAGGTGAAATGGCTTTGCACTATCCAGCAACACTTCATCCAAGGGGCCTCGCCAAAATGGTCCTAATTGGGCCCTGCAGTTGATAAGACTGGCACTTTGGCTGCCACAGACAAACCAGCAACTGCCAGAGGAGAACAGGGTGGCTCCACGCCAATGGAAATTCACCAACAAAGGAAATGTTTGGTGTGCTACGCGCCCTTTAGTAATTTCTAGTAAGTGACCCCATCAATAACAAAGCAGATTAACTGTTTCAAGCATTTTCGATGCCAAACTGTATCGCTGCAGAATAGAACTGTAAAAATTAACAAAGGATAACTACTGGGCGCAAATGTCAGCATCGACCTCCAACAATGATTTAATACAAGATGACTCTCCTATTAAATCCTTCACTTATGAACATTTTATATATGAATATAGAAGTAACAGAACATGGCCCAATATTTGCCATACCTGCATAAACATGAAATAAATGATAATGAAATCTTTTGGAATAATACTAATGCGATTGTTTGGCATGTAAATAAATGCACAGGCCTTGCTGTACGACCTACTAGTAACAAGACAACATCCTTTGTAAAGGTACTCGCTGAGCGCCACGCGCAGGTATATCGGGGAGTGAGTCAACCTAGAGCACAAAACAGTGCAAGAGCAATGATTTCAGGACGGCTTGCTGTGGCCTCCATCCAGCAGAGGGCATCATGATCTGACAGGCAATCCCGCTCCTTCTCAGTACCTTCCTGTTCTTTTAGCCAATCTTCCTCTCGATCGTCAGCGGACTATTTACTGCGCATGCGCACTAGGCACGGCCTTTTCCCAGTACTACAGCGCCCTAACGTTAGGGCTGTGACTCTCCGGTCCTAGCCCCGACGGCACAAAATAGAGCAAAATGGTCAGTAACCCGGAGCAATATGACTGTCTATTAGTAGCTGAGTGTCCCCTACATCACCCGCAGTGGCTTTCATGTGCAGGGAGTGTGTAAATCCTTGTGATGGGTTTGGATGAGGTTGTATTGCGCGACTGTCTGTAACTTCCAGCGTGGCCTAATGGCTGCCGGCCGGCTGCTTCCTCCTCCTCTTGCTGCTGCTGCTGGGACGCTTGTCATTTCGCTGCGACAGTGTCTTCTGACATGAGTTTGTTAATTTTATTTATTTTTTCTGCCATAAAGCCGCAGCAGTGTGTGTATGTGGGGGATATGTGTCTCGGGACCCGGCCTTTCTGTCTGTCACTTCCTTTCTGTCACCCATTTAAACGGAGGTTCATTTAGTTGCCGGGTATTTGCTACGTGGCGTTCCTACTACATCTGCTCCAAAATGACAGTCTTCCGAACAGTCAGGCATGCTGGGAGTTGTAGTCTTGATCAGCGTCCAACTCTGTCTGGCCTGACAGTCAACTATACGGACGCTTTATGGGTTTCCTTATCTTCTGAAAAGACAGCGTGTGCGTGAACTTGTAATAAGAACCTTTATCTTCGGAAATGACTTTATAGTCTCGTCCATTTATAATTTCATTCACATGTCTCCATGCTCTTGGATGGTAGGCCTGGGCCTTGCACTGGTGGATGCTGGGAGTTGTATGTAGGGTGCTGGGAAAGTTGGATGTGGGGTGTTGGGAAAGCTGAATGTGGGGTGCTGGGAAAGTTTGGATGTAGGAGGCTGGGAGTTGTTTGACTGCTGCATTTTGGTGTTTTCTGTATAGGTGTTGTGGGAAAGGGAAATCTTTCTTCTACGCCTTTTTGTTTTTTGTGTGATAAATGCATGATACCCGAGCCATGAACTTTCATATAAATGCAGAATAGTGACGTCATTGTTATAATCTTAGTGACTTAAAGGAAATGTAAACGTCCAAAAAATTGTCTTTTTAAGTAATAAAAGTAGTGTTGCTCTGCACTAGTAAAACGTGTGGGTTTGTGTCAGAAACACAACTATAGTTTATATAAACAAGCTGCTGTGTAGCCATGGGGGCAGCCATTCAAGCTCAAGCCACATAGTAGATAACAGATAAGCTATGTAGATCGTAAATCTGTTCTGTTGTGTATCCTGTGCCTTTTCTCCTTTTTTTTTTTTTTCCATCTTGAATGGCTGCCCCTACAGCTACCCAGCAGCATGTTTATATAAAGTATAGTTGCTGAAGCAAACACACCAGTGTTACCAGTGCAGGGCAATAGTACATTAAAAGCTTTCATTTTTTGGTGTTACTGTTCCTTTAAATTGTCACATGACTTGTTCACATGCATCGACCCTGTTGTAAAAAATCTGCATAATGTAGAAAATGAACAGCACCATCGATTTGGATGTGGTTTAAAAAGCCTTTATTTGTGCTCTTGTGGGCATCCCCCGCGACGTTTCAGGCCATGTGGCCTTTTATCAAGCTTGATAAAAGGCCACATGGCCTGAAACGTCGCGGGGGATGCCCACAAGAGCACAAATAAAGGCTTTTTAAACCACATCCAAATCGATGGTGCTGTTCATTTTCTACATTACATGGTCTGTCAATGGAAAGTGGTCGTTGCAGAACGTGCACCATCAAGGCAAGATACTAAGAATCGGTGTGCTGACTAAATTTGTTCTCCAAGTAAAAAATCTGCATGTCAGACATACTTGTACCTTTTATGCAGTCATGTTACTTCTAATATCTTTATTTTGCAACGGCGGGCTCCATATGTCCCTCTATAATGGTCTTTAGGTTGTAGCATGCAGATTTGGTGTATAGACATTTGGGTTCCACCTGGAGATCTTTTAACGATTTTTAATATTTAGTAGCAATGTTTTTGCCATTATACTTTCTGTAAATAGAATCTGATCTTTGAAGGGATGTGGTTATAGTGAGTAGAATCTGCATTAAATTCTCCAGTGGGTGCAACCTTGCAGGATTCCCAGATTAAAGCATTATGTAGCCGCTGGTTGGCCCTCAGTACTGCAGCCATTGCTGTCTGACATGTACATACCTTTAACTGTGCAATACTGTCTGACCATGAGCACATTGCCTTATTCACTGTCTAAAACTGGAGCTGCAGTTTCCTCCTTTGAATGTACAGCAGCCTCCCTTGGTAGCTGCATAGATCCACTCCTGGCTGGTACCTACGGTTAATTAAATACGGATTAACCCTTGACGATGCATTAATACTGGTTTTCATTTGCACCTAGGGGTTCGTAAAGGTCGTCAAGAACAAGGCTTATTTTAAGAGGTACCAGGTCAAGTTCCGCAGAAGGAGAGGCAAGTTTTTCTTTTTAACCTGTGTTTGTGTTTTATTTTTATTTTAAAATATATTAACTGTATTCTATGATTGCAGAGGGCAAGACCGATTACTATGCTCGCAAGCGACTGGTGATCCAGGATAAGAACAAGTACAATACTCCCAAGTACAGGATGATTGTACGTGTCACCAACAGAGACATCATCTGCCAGGTAAGCTGTGCTTGTTTTATACATTGGGCACATAGAGGAAACTGGAAATTTGATTTATTGGTACAAAATGACTTGTGTTAACCACATTTTTTGATGGGTTTTATAATTAAGATTGACTGACTTCTGTTTCTTTTAGATTGCTTATGCTAGGATTGAGGGAGACATGATTGTATGTGCTGCTTATGCTCATGAGCTTCCCAAGTATGGTGTCAAAGTTGGGCTGACAAACTATGCTGCAGCATATTGTACTGGCCTGCTGCTGGCTCGTAGGGTAAGTATTCAACTTTGTCTAAATTTATATGGAGCATTGACCAAAGATTAGAGTAGACAGATACAGTTTTTATTTTTATTTTTTTTTAAGATGAAGCCTTTTTATAAAAAGTGGTGTGCTTGAGCATTTGGACTAACTATTTGCGACCTGACACAAGTCATTCAGTTGTGCTTATATAGAAACTGTACACAACTCATTTCCTCATATTGAAAGGATATGTTTTTAGCAGCCTTAATTCATATTACGGAAAGACCAGGCTCCAGGCATTCCAGATAATTGAACACCTCTACACATAACAGCTGCTTTAGTAGTCAGAATTTTACCCCTAAGGCAAGGGCCAGATGCTGTATGAGTTCTCTGCACCCCTAGCCTTATGAACTGCGGGGTGGATTTCAACGCAAAATGTTGTGTTTCGGAGCCAAAATCCACTGTGCCTGCTTGCACCTGAGCAGAAACAATACTTTTGGGGGCAGGCAGACCAAGAGCTGTAGGGCAGCAGATTCTTTGCCTGCAGAGATCCGCCATTGTCTGGCCCTGGTCTAAAGCTGCACTTTATTCTGTATGCATTCAGTGGCAAATACTTTATTATTTTGGCTACTGAAACAGCAAGTATAAGGAATGCTGCATTTTCAGAGAACATGACGCACTTAATGTGGTCATAAAATGAGTGTGTGGTTGACCTAAAGGAAAAGGTCTACATAAAAGTTAATACAATTGGAATAACTTTCTGGCCAATATGTGTCATTAAGAAGTATTTTACAGATCTTATCTGCTATGCCTTTCTGCCAGTGGCTACATGCATGGCTGCACAGAAGCATATTTTCTTATCGCTTTAAAAAAAAAAATGCAAGTTAACATTATATTTAAACTCTTCATCTTCGTTTCACTGGCCCTTTAACAACCCTGTTGCATTAACTTTTAAAACACATGTCTTCGTTTCCTGGTAATGTTCTGATGACCGAAGCTTAGCTTTTCAACAGAAATTTAGATCACATACATTGTGTGACCTGCTACTGGCCCTTAAACCATGGCCTAATCAGAACCAAGATAGGGAACTGCTATTTGGAATGCTAAAGACTTGTCCTAACTTATGGGGCTTCCAAACCATGTAGTGGTGCAAAAATGTAGTACCTGTTCTGTTTAGCTCTCTAACTAGAATACCTATTCTTCCGCCTCTAGCTTCTCAACAAATTCGGTCTGGACAAAGTATACGAAGGTCAAGTGGAAGTAACAGGAGATGAGTACAATGTAGAGAGCGTTGATGGTGAACCTGGTGCCTTTACATGCTACCTTGATGCCGGCCTCACCAGAACCACCACTGGAAACAAAGTTTTTGGTGCTCTTAAGGGAGCTGTGGATGGAGGTTTATCTATTCCACACAGGTAGGCAGAAGCTAATATATATATATGATGATAGAAGTGATGTAAAGTTCTAGATGACGCACTTTTTTTTTTCTGATTCAGTGAAATGTACTGTACTTAGAGTGATTTGACTAAGTTGGAAACCTGTGCAGAAATCTGGAAAATGAGTTTTAATGTTAATTAATGCAAGGTTATGCACTTTGGCATGAAATAATATAATTGCAAGTTATACACTAAATGGCAGTGTGTTAGTTTCCTTAAATGAGAAGGATCTTGATAACAAGTTGTCTAATTCTGGGCAGTGTCATTCTGTGGCTACTAAAGCAGATAAAGTTCTGCCTTGCATAAGAAATGGCAAACTCAAGGGATGAAAACATAATTATGCCTCTTTATAGATCCCCGGTAAGGCCTCACTTGGAGTATGCAGTGCAGTTTTGGACTCCAGTCCTTACGAGGGATATAAATGAGCTGGAGAGAGTGCAGAGACATGCAACTAAACTGGTTAAAGGGGTGGAAGACCTAAATTATGAGGGGAAACTGTCATGGTTAGGGTTGTTTTTTCTGGGGAAAAAAGGTGCTTGTGAGGGGACATGATTACACTTTACAAGTACATTAGAGGACATTATAGACAAATGGCAGGGGACCTTTTTACCCATAAAGAGGATCACTGCACCAGAGGCCACCCCTTCAGAGTAGAAGGTTCTTCAGTGAGGTTGAGAAATGCGCTGCTGGAGGATGATGTGATGGCTGATTCTGTTAATGCCTTTAAGAATGGCTTGGATGATTTCTTGGACAGACAGAATATCAAAAGCTATTGTGATACTAAGCTCAATAGTTAGTATGGGTATATAGAATTTAATTAAAAGTAGGGAGGGGTGTGTGTATGGATGCTGGGTTTCATTTGGAGGTGTTGAACTTGATGGACTTGTCTTTTTTTTTAAACCCGATTTTTAACTATGTAACATTGACTTTCTGTTGAGTTAATGTCTTACACAGAAATTATTTTGGTGCTTCCTAGGAATACCGTTAAACGAAGCTTTAAAGGAACCTTTAAACATGGTTTTAGACTTAGTTTGTGAGTCCCCACATGTTGTAGAGATCTTGGCTTTACATCTTGTATTGGTTTCTGTATTGTAAAACGCTGTGGGATATGTTGATGTTTTATAAATACAAATTAGTTTGCTTGGTGCATATGGGGGAGATCTGCCTGTTTAAACTATTCTGTGAATGGGCATAACTTTAGCCAACATCTCGGTAGCCAGGCCCAGAGCTCGTTTTCTGCACACATTAATTTTCATAGGAATGCATCATGTTCGATCTTTTCAGTTGCTAGCTCTGTACTCTGCTTGTTTAACAAGAGCTTTGTGTGCTGAGGGGGCGTGTGTGACGGTATATGTGTATACATTTTTTTTTTTTCATTCTTGTACATATTTATTTGCAAAGTTAAACAATGTAATTAAGTCTTAAATTTAAATCCGTGGATCAACGCTTCACTTTAGTCTTCATTTGGGCCAAATTCACAGCAGGGACAGGATCTTTGCTTAGCCAATTTTTACTGGTCAAAGTTAAAGGGGATAGAAAAGTTAGTGCTGATCCATTGATTGGTGTTTTGTGTAAATATACAGTGGATATTATATAACCTCTTTCCCCAGCAATGTTGACCAGGAGTATTTCTTCTGATGCGAGTGTGCTAGAAAACTTGAGCTCAAAACGATTCACTATGTAGCATGCCAACACCACCATGCTACGTTTTTATTAAGATTTCATAGAGAGGCCTGTGATGGAGGCAGTGTTATTAAAAGGCTTTCATTCCCTTTAAACTCCCAACAAGAATTATCTGCGCTGTTTATTTTTTTTTAATTAAAGAATCCTAATTTTTTTTTTTTTCTTAGTACCAAGCGATTCCCTGGCTATGACTCTGAAAGCAAAGAATTCAATGCTGAGGTCCACCGCAAGCACATCTTCGGCCTGAATATTGCAGAGTACATGCGTCTTCTGATCGAAGAAGATGAAGATGCATATAAAAAACAGTTCTCCCAGTACATAAAGAATGGTGTCGCAGCAGATCAGGTAACTTTTTATTAACTTATTTTACCATGGTGGTGAGGTTAAGCCAGGGTTTCTGCTCCTGGTTTTAATTCCAAAAGTGACTGTTTGGAATTTTATAGAAAATTATCCTCCTACAATAAAACCTTTTAACTGTGTGGACAGTTCTAAGCAAATTGTTGGATAGGGGTTTACCTGCCACCACCTGTAAAGCTGCTTTTAATTAAAAGGACCAGTAACATCTAAAATTGAAAACTTTCATTTTGTATTCTTTGAGCATCTGCAGTTAAAGTAGAATCCGTTGTATTCTATACAATTCTTTTTAAATGTCCTTTGTATCTGTTCTCCACTCCAAATTCAAGTTAAGCCCCCCTACTTGTTCCGTAGTGCAATTTGTACTCTTGTGGCAGTTACCCACGGCTCTTGCGTATCTTTGCATTTGACCTCGATAGGCTTGAATGATGGGAGGGAGGTTTGTAGCCGATACTCCTCATGGGACTATTGTACGCACAGCGGTTTGTGACATGCCAAAAAGATACCAGAATTTTAGGTGTTCCATTTTTTAAGGTGCTCTACAGCTTTGAGAGGCATTGTGATGGGTTTTATGTTCCTATTGTTCTCTTATCATTTGTCTCTCTGTGTGACCACTTCTGATTTGCTGATATGAGGGATCTCTAACATGCTTTATAGGAGAGGCCAAACTTAAGAACATATGATCTGTGCCATCCTAGACATTAGGTGGAAGTGTTAAGTGTTTGCTATGTGGGTATTGAACCCAAAAAGGTATATAATTGGGTAGGGTGCCACTTTTGTGCATTTGTATTCACCCACCTGACAACTATTTTTAAGACAGATTTTGCAATGGGTTTTACACAGGCATGAACAAATTAACATTCTTTTTAAACTAGTTTAACTTTTACTGCGTACAGTGGTGTCTGCTATATTCTAATGGTGATTTGATATGCTTTTAAAGGAAATTGCCACAGGTTTTTCCCAATTTACAAAAGTGCAAAAACACCTTTGCCGCACAACAGTTTTCATTAAAGTGTTTTACGGATCTAAATCTTGGTACTGTAGTAATGGCAAGCATTCTGTTTTGTAGTTGGAAGACATATACAAAAAGGCTCATGCAGGTATTCGGGAGAATCCAGTGCACGAAAAGAAACCCAAGAAGGAAGTCAAAAAGAAGAGGTATGTTCCTTTAGATTTTTCTCATTGTAATATTCTGGAAGTTTGAATTTTTTTTTTTTTAATTCTCCAGTATGCCATACTATTGGCATAAATAAATCCACTTTATATTTTTAAATCCACATTATATTTTAGTGAGAAACTGCATTTGGCTTTGTTGTGCGGAGTCTTCAGTTTAAGACAGAGTTGCTGTTGTCAGCAGCAATTGTTTTCCGAAGGGAATGTTTCATTCCTGACTAAAGCTCACTTACCTGCTCAACTGTCTGTCTAGTAGATGAATGCTGAACTTGTACTCCAGAGACTAACCGGTTGCTCCCTAGAGCATGTTGCATTACACAGGACCTTGCATTGAGCTAACCCTGATGTGGCTGAAACCTTAACACTTGTCTGCAAACATATGGTGCATTCATTTGAAGATACACATTGTAGTCTTCTGCTTTGAGCACAGGAATGAACTTAAGATCGGAAACAATAAGCAAATGAATTGGTACAGTTAACTGTTTTGGCATATTTAATGCATCAAAGGATTATGGGCCACATTTATAGGGAATATTAATACATTTTAATTGTACATTTTCATTCCAGGTGGAACCGTGCCAAATTGTCTCTGGAACAGAAAAAGGACCGTGTTGCTCAGAAAAAAGCCAGTTTCCTCAGAGCTCAGCAGAAGGCAGACAGCTAAATGGATTATGTTGCGATTTTCTAAGTGTTGTCAGCAAAAAAATAAATTTAACATCACTAACTTGGTCAGTGTGTTTTTGTGTTTCATTTAAGCTTATTGTTGCTTTTGGGGTGGCTCATTGCATAAACAATGTAGGGATGCACCAAATCCAGGATTTGTTTCGGGATTCGGCTTTTTTCAGCAGGATTCAGATTTGGCCGAATCCTTCTGCCCGGCCGAACCAAATCCTAATTTGCAAATGTAAATTAGGGGCAGGGAGGGAAACCGCTTGACTTTTCATCACAAAACAAAGAAGTTAAAAATGTTTCCCCCTTCCCACCCATAATTTGCATATTCAAATTAGGATTTGGTTTGGTGTTCGGCTGTATCTTTGGCAAAGGATTTGGGGGTTAGGCCAAATCCAAAATAGTGGATTCGGTGCATCCCTAAAACAATAATAAGAAAAGTGGAGGGAAATAAATGCAATTAAAATTGTCGAAATGTTGGAGTTTTGGACATTAGACTTTAGCTCATTATGTTCATTGATATATACAGTAATTTGTAAAGAGTTCTTTAACTTTGCTACTTTGCCCTTTTATTGCCAGAAAATGGTGCAATCACATCGGTACCATCATGGCAATTCCAGCAATGCTATGGTTCTAGGTTACTTTTTAGTCTGTACTACAATGCTTCTTTTCAGTTGACCTCTGGGGGCACTGGCAAAGGGTCAAAGGACAGCAATATTCCCTCCCCACCTAATCTGATCCCACCTGATCGGAAAATATTTTAAGTTGTTTCCTTCCAGTTTCAGCCTATAAAAAACATTATATTCTGGAAAAATAGCTATAACATATCTATACGTACGTTTCTGTAAGTGCATTGAATACTTTTAGAATAGAAAGTCACAAGGTTTTAAATGCTGGATCTACAGAAATGCGGTTACTATTTAATCTTTACAGCAAACCCCAAATGAACCAGATAAGGCAGTTACCAGAAACTTCAAGTAACCCCATGTTATCAGGGTGATTATGATTCAGTCCAAGGTTTGTTTTTTTTTTGTTTTTTTTTTTTAATCCTCGTTCCACTAAATCGAAATTTTAAATAAGATTTTTCCTTTCATGTGTTTACACTGTGGATAAAATTTGTGCCCAGTGGTGGTCAAAGCCTCTGTATAACACTAATAATGTGTGAAAGCAGAAAGTTATGAACCTTAAAGGGATACTGTCATGGGGAAAAAAATTTTTTCAAAATGAATCTGTTAATTCTGCACTGAAATCCATTTCTCAAAAGAGAACTGATTTTTGTTCAGTTTTGAAATCTGACATGGGGCTAGACATATTGTCAATTTCCCAGCTGCCCCAAGTCGTGTGACTTGTGCTCTGATAAACTTCAATCACTCTTTACTGCTGAACTGCAAGTTGGAGTGATATCACCCCCTCCGTTTCCCCCCAGCAGCCAAACAAAGGAACAATGGGAAGGTAACCAGATAACAGCTCCCTAACACAAGATAACAGCTGCCTGGTAGATCTAAGAACAACACTCAATAGTAAAAACCCATGTCCCACTGAGACACATTCAGTTACATTGAGAAGGAAAAACAGCAGCCTGCCAGAAAGCATTTCTCTCTTAAAGTGCAGGCACAAGTCACATAATCAGGGGCAGCTGGGAAATTGGCAAAATGTCTAGCCCATGTCAGATTTCAAAATTGAATATAAAATAAAATCTGTTTGCTCTTTTGAGAAATGGATTTCAGTGCAGAATTCTGCTGGAGTAGCACTATTAAAGAGAGATTGTCATGGGGAAAATATTTTTTTTTTTTTTCAAAATGCATCAGTTAATAGTGCTGCTCCAAAATCCATTTCTCAAAAGAGCAAACAGATTTTACATATGAGCTGTTTTTTCACAATCTATTTTTAGAGACCTAAATTGTTTGCGGGATATGGTTTTCCTTAAAAGAAAACTATACGACCAAACAATGTTCAAAAGTTCTGTCTTTTACTCCTATACTACTTTCTGTTAGTTGTATTAATTCTGGTCAGGTGATCTCCGAGGCAACTGTTCCATTAAGTGTTTTTTTAACCAATAGATACATACAAAATATAATGAATAAAATTGTAAGATTCTTTAATATGCCACTTAATATGATAAACAAATCAGCTTAAGTATACATTATGGTAGGATTGCTTTCCTTTAACAGAGCACCTGTATTGATATCAATTTTAACCACTAGGTGTAGCTCTTGTCAAAGGTTTTTTTTTTTTGTTAATGCTAGGCAATATTACTGATTGCTCTGGGCTGATCTCCTCTAATGGATTATGTTAAAACTGCCATCTTTTGTTTTTTTTGTGCAAATGTTCTCACCGTTGTCGCAGAAGATGCATAAGTCTAAAATTCATTTTGTTGAAATAAACCCAATTATCAGTGTGGGAGTTCTTTGAAATTAACCCATCTGGGTCGGTTTTTCTATTTAAATGATGCTGCTTAGACTATAGTATAGGATTACTAAACTGGGTTGAAGTGTAAGTGAAATCTTTATTATTATCAATGAGTTTCATATATACAGGAGAGAATGTAGGCATATTAGGACACATCTCCGTTGCAAATAATGTCACAAACCATTTTAAATGCACTGTAATTCGTTTTAATAAATAAAGGGCTATTTTAAGTAGAGTATCCTGAGCCATCATAACAAACAAAGAAAAACGTAACATCGAATCTCTAAATCATGAACAGTAACTTGAACTGTTAACTGTAAAACTACATTTTATTATGGTGTTGACTACTAGGCAATTTTTTTTTTCATGCAACGATTTCATTACTATTTGGTTGCTTTATTGCCCTATCAATGGTGAGTGGTTGGGATAGCTGACTGGACAATAGGGGAAGGACTGATCAGAAAAATACATTCTAAAAATAACAAAAAGAAAGCCTTGTATTAGAAAATGAAAGACTTCTCTACGAGTCCCTAGGTGCTGGTATTGTTGCTTGGAGCAACATATTCCCATAAGCTATAATGAAAAGATGTAGAGCTACTATAAAGCTTTATTCTATTTCCAGCCGCAATTACAGTATGATGCAATACCAGGAACATCTCACCTATTGTCCAGTAAGTTGCCCATTTCATACCAGACCTCCCACTAGGGCTAGTATATCTGCCCTAAATACCTTCATATGATTCACTTTCCAGTGAAGTGTAAACATTTGCACATCTAAATTGCTGCTTTGTGTATTTCTCACATTTATGCTATAGAATAGGTGTCTGCCTATCAACAAATTAAATATAAACATTTAAGTAATTTGTTCCTTTGTCATTTTGTCTCTAATGTCGAATGGCAATGTTTCAAAAAGCCTCTCTTCAACACCGAGTCCATTCCTTTTCAGGGCTTGGCAAGAACCAAGTTCTGGTGGCAAAGTTCCAATGGGATTGTCTTTAAGGTCCAAGCATGAGAGGTGTGCCAGGTTGCCAATGTTTGGTGAGAGTGTGAGTAACTGATTGTGTCTAAAGTTCAGACTCTCCAGTTCCCTGCACAAGTACAGTTCATCTGGGATGGTTTCTATTTGGTTGAAAGAAACGGAGAAATACTTTAAGTTGATGAGCATTCCAATATAATGTGGAATTGACCTGATGCTATTGTTGGACAGCTCCAGGTGCCGGAGTTTGTAGCACAAAAACAACTCATAGGGAAGGTCCCCTATATTATTGTGACTAATATAAAGCTGCTCCAAGTTTGCTAGTCGGTGTATATGATCTGGGATCTTTGTAATGCTGTTGTGCCACAACTTTAAGATAGAAAGTTTCTGCAGATTTTGAAAACTTGCTATTTCTTGAATCGACTTTAGGTTATTCTTCTTTAAATCCAGTTCTTTTAGTGCTAAAAGGCTAAATATTGAATTTGGAATGCGGTCCAATTTGCAGTTTATAAGCTCCAGTGTCATGAGATTGGACATGTTCTTCAGACTGCTCCGTGTGACCAACTTGATTCCATTATTGTCAATGCTGAGTTTCTGAAGCTGAGCGGAAATATCGACAACATGCTGAGGGATACTGGTTACATTGCTATTTATAAATAGGTGTTTCAGGCTCTTCAGCTTTTTGAATGAATCAAATGGGATGGTTTTTGCTATTTCTGGGTTTAAGGAACCAGTCAGGCGCAGTTCCTCCAAGTTTCCTAAGCCATATATCCATGGTGGAATGTCTCGGGCATCAATGAACTTAACACTCAAACTGTGCAGATTCTCCTTTAGGAATGCCAAGGCTGCACTGTGAATCTTAGCAGGACACTGACACAAGGACAGTTCTTGTAGATTGTCTAGCTGAGCAATGGCTGCTGGAATCATAACATTAGGTATATTTTCCAACTTTAAAGACTGTATTTCCCTTATTTCAAATATAGTATCTGGAAGGCCAGAGAGCATAAACAATTGTAACTCCAGTCGGCTGGATGCATTTGTTTGAAGCTTTTGCCTCAGCTTTTCTGCTGTCCACTCATTGTTTAAGTTCAATTGTTTTAACTTGTTTTCACTGGCTTCAGAGAGGAACACAGCAAAGCGCTTGGAATACAAAGGGTCATATTGATCTATCATGTGGAACAGGAAAGCTAAATCATTTTTGACATCTGGGATATCGTTGATGCCAGTCTCCAAACGGACATATTCAAAGGAATATTCCTTTAAAGAGCGATAGAATAGCCAATATAATGTATAGAGGCAAGAGAGGCCGTAAACACCCACAAGGCAGAGATAAAAAAAGGACAACTTAGAAAACAGAGGACCCATAGGAAGATTACAATAGAAATGATTGTATCCTGTCACATCTTCTATATCAACCTTACAGTCTACAGTAAACTGTATTTCTGAAACCAATGCACCATTGTATCCAATGACAAACAGAAAATGGAGCAATTTAAATATGATTTGGTTGACATATGTAATATAAAGAAGAACGCCTCCTTCCACGTGATGTCGAAATTTTTTCACCTTCTCAAACAAGGCTTTGGCTTGCTCTCGTTCCTTCTCATCCATATCTCTGGCAGCAGCTTTACCCACAATAGAAGTGTCAGCTGCTGGTTTTAACAATGGAGTCTCAGTTACTGGCTGGCTTATGTTAGGCTTGTTCACACTGTTCTTTTTGCTGTGTTTCTCTTTTGGTTCTTCGCCAGACACATTGCACAAGGCTCTGGTTGTCCAAGGAGAGTCAAAACATTTCCATAGTACTGTTATAAAAAGCTCAATTTTTGAACATGAACCTGGATATTTAAACCAAAAGTTGCTACAAATCATAAACATTAACGTATGAAGTAGAACCAGGTAAGGAAAATATTTGGTATACCATGGAATGGCAAGCTCATAGCACATGTAGCTTATAAAGTTGTACTGCTGAATGTCTAAGTTGGTTTTGAGCCCCTTCATTTCAACTGTCCCTGGTGCCATTGGATTTGGTGGAGAGGCCGACAAGCTATTGGTCAGGGAATTTAATGTATTATAGTCTGAAGAATTGTGAACAGTCTGTATTCTTTCTGGCAAACATAGGATCTTGACTGGCATGATCTGAGGAAGAAGAACATTCAAACGATAATATGTAAAATGCAGGCTTGAGGTCTATTGTACATAAATAACTGCCAGAAGACAAAATAATGATAGTAATATAATTGGAGTGGATTTCATTGTCATACTTGGGGTAGCTGGGGGCAACCAGCACAGGGCCCAATAAATAATTATTTTCCTCATCTGTTTAAATACCTTTACTCCTTTTCTGCAATGCTATATAATCTCTTGTTAGGACCCCCCCTTTCTTATCCAAGTTTCCGCTGCAGTTTCTATTTTTCTTCTATGTTTCACTTCTATTCTCCCCAACTGTCCTTTTTCCCTCTCTCACTTTAAAATTTTTGATGTCTCTGCCAGTTGTTTGTGTCTACTTCATTGGTTTTCAGACTTGTTTGACTGATTCAAACCCAAAATTTGGACAGCGTCCCCATAAGCACATAAAGTTACAAAGAGTTGTTGAATCAGCCATATTTCCACAATTATCTGCAACATTAAATACACAATTATGCTCACTCTAATTGACATTGACATTGGGCTTCCAGGAGTCTAGAAGAACAAGTATATTTTACCATAACTAATGTTCAGGCCCCATTTACAGCTCTAAGCCCCCAGTTAGGAAACCACCAATTTACTTTTTTTTACTTCTGTCTTGTCTTTAGTCCATCTCTTTTATTATTTTCCTCCATTTCTTCCTCCCAACCTGCTGTACATGAATTGCTTAGTAGAAGATCTAAGCAAGTTTGTTTATACCAGGTAATAACATACAGTAGCTGGTACTCACAAAGATTTTATCTTGATACCTTTAGAGGCCCATTTATCAAAGGTCAAATTTGAATTCATGTGAATTCATTTAAACGTCTAAAACTTGAACAAATATTACCGACTCAAAACTTGAATGAAATTCGTCTTGAATTCGACTCAACTCGCATAAAGTTTTTTCTCCAAAAAAAAACGAATGTGAGGAAGCTTATTAACATCTTCAAATGGGTCACTGGACGTGACTTATACATGAACTCGACAGGTTTTAGGTGGCGAATAGTCGAATTTGAATTATTCCCAGGGTAAAGGTTCGATCAGTCTCGAATTCAAAACGAATTTGTGAGTTTTGACCAAAAAACAATTAGAAAATTTGAATGTCCTATTCGACCCTTGATATATCTGCCCCTTATTATAGAATGCCACGGGCTTTCAGTTAGCAATAGAAATGGAACAGAAATACAGCGGGAGGATACAAAATGCAAATAGTTAATTATATGGGAGAGTACTTGATGTTTTTCAGAGCCATTTACATTTGCATGAGAGATCCCCAGAAACAAAGACCTTACCTGTAATGTGCACCCAAACCCTCCTATCATCAGCATGGCCACCGAGAGATTGTCCATGAACACATCCCACCAGGGCTTGAGCACACGGAAAGCTGGCTGCTGCTCAGAAAACTGACGGAATTCTGTCACTGGAATCATGCTCCTGCAATACATCATGTGACAAATGCCATTAAGGGACATTATACCATTTTAAAATTCCTCTTCTTGTTGAGTTTCTCCTACTGAACTATTAATAAAATGTGCATATAAATGTATTCAACCAGTTATATCAAATCAGGGTTCCCTGGCAATGTAAGACAGTTGTGCCTTGAGCTGTTGGATTACAACTCCCATTACCTCCTCAATAGTCTTTGACTGTCAGCTGGTATACTGAGATTGCAAATGAGCAACAACTGGAGGGTCACAGGCTCCTGATGTTTATATTATTACGTTTGAATTGAGAAGAGCCTGAAAGCACCCAGTGCAGTTTTGTGACACTGATTATCGCTTGAAAACCTCTGTACAAAACTGCACCTGGTGAATATTTGTGTTATGGAGGGTTGATTTGGAGCACTTTGTCCTATGAGCTACTGAACACCCTATGCCCCGTTACTCACATATTTAAGAAACCAACAATCCAGTTGAGATAATGCAAGGCAACCTTGCTGATGTGAAAGGTTTTTTGAATATGTGATTCTTTTTTTTTGTTATATAACTCTTTGTTTTATTGAATTTTAAAACAATTAATAGTCATAACAAAAAGAAGAAAAAAAAGCAAGAATGAACAAAGTCATGGGAAAGGTTAGCGAAGTGCAGTGAAATATGGCAAAATAACACAAGGTGCAACAGTATATCACAACACATTGTGCAATGGGCTACAAGGTGATATTACTAAATATGCATTGCCGTTATAGTATGTCTGGGGCTTGGGTGTGATAGGATCCTAATCAGAAAACGTAGCACATATTGCTCTATTCACTTCCCTCTATAGCTACGAATTGCGGATAGGGCGTAGGGGTGTTCAGTCTCGGTGCCACTCATTTAAGTGTGTTTTTTTTTTTTTTTTTATGTTCCTGAGGTAGGGGTGTTGGGGAAGTGGAACTGTGAAGTAAGACACTATACGGTTTTATATATACATATATGGGACCTGCTCGGGACCTGGGTTTTTTCCGAATAAGATCTTTCCTTAAAGGAACAGTAACACCAAAAAATTAAAGTAATGAAAATATCATGTACTGTTGTGCTGCACTGGTGAAACTGGTGTGTTTGCTTCAGAAACTCTACTAGAGTTCATATAAACAAGCTGCTGTGTGGCCATGGGGGCAGCCATTCAAAGCTGAAAAAGGAGAAAAGGCACAGGATACCCAGCAGATAAAAGATAAACTCTGTAGTATACAATGGGATTCTTTAGAACTTATCTGTTATCTACTGTAAATACTGTGCTTGAATGGCCACACAACAGCTTGTTTATAAAAACTATAGTTGTTTTTCTGAAGTAATCACACCTGTTTTGCCAGTACAGGGCAACACTACATTATATTGCCTTTTAATTAAAACACCTTAATTTTTTGGTGTTACTGTTCCTTAAAGTCTACTAGAAAATTATGTAAACATTAAATAAACCCAAGAGAAGTTTGACTTCCAATAAGAATTAATTATATATTAGTTTGTATCAAGTGCAAGGTTCTGTTTTACTATTACAGAGAAAAAATAATTTGTAAAAAATTTGGATTATTTGGATAAAATTGAGTCAATGGGAGATGGCCTTTCCGTGATTTGGAGCTTTCTGGAAAATGAGTTTCTGAATAATGTATTCCATACCTGTACTGTTATTATATGGAAACCCGGTATCCAGAAATCTCCGAATTACGGAACAGCCGTCTCCCATAGACTCCATTTTATTCACATAATTTGAATTTAATAAAATGATTTCCTTTTTCTCTGTAATAAGATATAATTAATCCTTTTTTGGAAGCAAAACCAGCCTAATGGGTTTATTTAATTTTTACATGATTTTTCAGCAGACTTAAACTATGAAAATCCAAATTACAGAAAGATCCATTATACGGAAAACCCCAGGTCCCGAGCATTCTGGATAACAGGTCCCATATGCACACAGAGGTCTGCATTTTTGTTGGACATAACTGTATTGTTTCCCATTAGAATTTGCTTCATTTTTTAAATAGAAGATGCTGCGTTTTATCATTTTTTAGGAAATACAATGGCCAGCCAGAATTTTAAATAATAAAAAACAATTTTAAAAACTAAAATAAATAAAATGTAATTTGTAATGTGAGCGCTGGGAATAGCATTTTTCATAAAATGTCCTTGCTTTTTCATTTGATCCGCATTGCTTAAGGTACCTTTAAGGTAACTTTTATTATATTATAGAGTGGCCAGTTCTAAGCAACTTTTCAACTAGTTTTCATTATTTATTTTTTATAGTTTTATAGTTATTTGCCTTTTTCTTCTCTTTGCAGCGTCGCTGACTCCTTTCTAAAATACAAATGCTCTGTAAGGCTACAAATGTATTGTTATTGTAACATTTTTATTACTGATACCGGTACTTATATTCAGGCCTCTCCTATTCATATGCCAGTCTCTTATTCAAATCAATGCATGGTTGCTAGGGTAATTTGGACCCTAGTTACCATATTGCTTAAGATGCAAATTAAAGAGCTGCTGAATAAAAAGCTAAATAACTCAAAAACCTTCAATAATAAAAAATGAAAACAAATTGCAAATTGTCTCAGAATATCACTCTCTACATCATACTAAAAGTTATCTCAAAAGTGAACAACCCCTTAATGTTCTGTTATATGGACTGCTATAATTCTAGGTCAGGAAGGATTTAGAACTGCCCCCTTATGTCAGTAGAAAAGGCAGCTATATTTTGAAATCATTTTAATCATTTTGCAGATTCATTATGGATTCATTACTTGTTAAATATATGATTTTTTATTAATATAATAGGTAGAATTTGCAACAACAAGCAGTAATATTTGAACCCAAGTTGACAATGAATTTATATTGTCCCATCAAAAATAGGAAGCTGAATTAACCCAAAATAACTATTTTTATTATCATGGTAAATTGTCTTACATGCACAGGCAAACTTGGATATTCCACCTTAAAGGACAAGGAAATCCTAATTCACTGGAGCTAAGGGTGGGATGTTAATAGCACAGATTTAAACATTATGATACAAAGTTTGTCTGAAGAAGGACACCTGGGATTAGAAAGAAACATATTTGGAACAACTGTGTTAAATTGCCCATTCCAGTTTGTCAGCAAATCCAAACAGGAGAAGATTTGATGTCTTTTGAAGGGGGGGGGCTTTGCAATCCCTATTCACCCTGTTGACATTTCATATTCAACTGTAGGTCAGATTAGTGTAAGATGCACACAGTAAAGGTGCCAGGCTGACAGTTGATGACAGGTAGACATCTCATTAACTGATGGATGAATGGTGATATTTTAATAGAAAGACAAAAGGTTATTTTTATGTGCCTATATCTACTAATATCACCCCTCCATGAAATATGCATTATAGAGGTATTGTGATTTAATATACGCAGCTCCACAAATGTCCTAAATCGCCCTCATTCATTAATCTGCTTTGGCCTCACTTATATAAAGATTACTTTCTAATGCAATTCTATTTGTCTGGCGAACTGAAGTTTTAGCAGTGCAATATACAGTACAGCTTGAGCATCAAGAAGAAATGCACTTGTCTGTTGTCAACCTAAGGGAAATAAAGAATATGTGTTGAGCCAAACCCACCATTCCTGCAATGGAAGTACTTCCCAGTCCCTCCATGTATATGGTGATGCATTGTATTCTTAGGACTGTCTAGTACATGTCACTTCTTACTTACTGTGATCCACCACTGCTGGTGCTGTGTTGTTATCATGCAACCTTCTCTCACGCTCTAATTACCTTTAGCAGGGTTGTGGCTTTATTGCTGGTAAAACATGTGGAGTCTGCCAACAGATAACGGTCATTCAGCCATGTGCCAGTGCCTGAAAGATGTACCATCTGCTTGAAGTGTGTGGGAGCATCAGGGCCCACCACTGTATCCAGGTCTGGACTGAGAATTGAAATAAGCCCTGACATTTCAGGTACACAGAGGCCTAAACAGCCCACACAGAGGGCCAAACAGCACCCCCTACCAGCCCAATAAATAGTGTCTGTCTATGGCAATTTACAGAAGCCCCTCTGGCATTTGCCAGAACCTACAGATTACCAGTCCAGGCCTGACTGTATCAATGTTATTCCCAGAGTAGTCAGATGTTTAAGTTTCCCTGATAAATCCTTACCTTGTAACTTTGATGCTTGCTTAATGCAGATTATTTTTGCTGTACCTTACATGTATCCCTATATGTCATCACCATGTCACATTATTATGCAAGTACAAGGAGACTGAAAGCTCTCTCTGAAAAATATTTATAAATTCAGATACCCTAACAACTAAATTGTTAAAGTTGTGTAATCTTTCTAGTGATCATGGATAAAAAATCAACTAATTATAATCATATATGTTACTATGCCATAAGAAAATCCTGAACTGCCAGTCTCCATCACCAGGTACAGTGTACAGCATTCAATTAGAAAAGTGGCCCTTTGGATGCATAATATTTTATGTCTAGTATTACATTTAGTCTTGTGGAGCCCATGTTCCATCCAGGGTTGCTTTAAGACATAAAACAGTACCCCACAACAAATTTACAGCATGCAGGCCACATTCTACTTAAAACACACTCTCTTGAAAACAATGTCTAATATCAAGTAACACAATAGTGTTTTAGAAGGGGGTGTATGTGTGTTTGCTGCTGGGAATAATGAGTGCATGGACTGGGGGCATAACACTGGGAAAGTCTAAATATAGCAGCAAATAATAAAGGCCAAGTTGTTTTCTGGCTAGGCTGCTGAAATGCAAGGATTCACTGCAATATTATTAAATGTCCAGCACGCAGGCCACATTTTACTTAAAACACACTCTAGTTGCTCTTGAAAACAATGTCTATTATCAAGTAACGCAATAGTGTTTTAGAAGGGGGTGTAAGTGTGTTTGCTGCTGGGAATTCTGAGTGCATGGACTGGGGGCATAACACTGGGAAAGTCTAAATATAGAACCAAATAATAAAGGCCAAGTTGCTTTCTGGCTAGGCTTCTGAAATGCAAGGATTCACTGCAATGTTATTAAAGGAATGGTATACCCCTATTTAGTTCTTTCAGCTGATCAAAATTCCTATGCTATGTTGAACATGGCTTGACAAAAGGTACACAGCTTGCGATGTGACAGATACCTCAAATATATTGCTTTTTGCAATAATCCGAGTGGCACTTCTTTTTTTCTCTCCTCTTTTATATTTGGTGAAGGGACACATTGTGCAGGTTTCCCTAACAGGAGCAGAGCATCAGGACTGTAATCTAAGGGGCCGATTCACTAAATTCGAGTGAAGGATTCGAAGTAAAAAAACGTCGAATTTCGAAGTGTTTTTTGGGCTACTTCGACCATCGAATGGGCTAGTTCGACCTTCGACTACGACTTCGAATCGAAGGATTCGAAGTAAAAATCGTTCAACTATTCGACCATTCGATAGTCGAAGTACTGTCTCTTTAAAAAAAACTTCGACCCCCTAGTTCGGCAGATAAAAGCTACCGAAGTCAATGTTAGCCTATGGGGAAGGTCCCCATAGGCTTGCCTAAGTTTTTTTTGATCGAAGGATATTCCTTCGATCGTTGGATTAAAATCCTTCGAATCGTTGGATTCGAAGGATTTAATCGTTCGATCGTAGGAATAATCCTTCGATCGAACGATCGCAGAATTTGCGCTAAATCCTTCGACTTCGATATTCGAAGTCGAAGGATTTCAATTCCTAGTCGAATATCGAGGGTTAATTAACCCTCGATATTCGACCCTTGATGAATCGGCCCCTAAATGTTGATTGTTCTGAGGCCAGTGTCTTCCTTTTTTTGTTTGTGTGTGTGTGTGTATATATATATATATATATATATATATATATATATATATATATATATATATATATATATATATATATATATATATATATATATATATATATATATATAACAGGAAGGGAAGTGCTCACCACTAATTTTTAAAACCATTAGGCGGGGGTGCAATGAGGCTGTGACCACTAAATAAATTTAGACAAATACAAGAGTCCTCTGCACTCAACCCACTATCAATATATTTAAGACAGAGACATTTTGTGCATACTGCCACTGAAAAATGCCTTACCCTTCAAACAAATTCTTGTATTTGTCCATATGTATTTTGTGGTCACAGCCTTATTGCACCCCCGTCCTAATGGTTTTAAAAATTAGTGGTGAGCACAACTTTCCCTTGTTTGTTATAGTTATACAGGAGCAGTGACCAGCTCCATGTTGTAGCTCCCACACTTCCCAGCTATGGTCGGGTGATCCCACTGGTGTCTAATAAAAGGGCAGCCAAGTTTGTGAGTTTTACTTTGAAAGCAGCTAGTAAGTTGCAGGTAAAACTTAGTCACTTTGTAAAATGTATAATGAAGCAATAGAATTCTTAATGAATCAGATTCAGTATGAGCGTAGGACTGGCCAGATATGGGATGACTTTGACGTAGTTGGCCAACTTAAATATATTGCAATATATGGACAAACAATCCCTGTTTTGTTTAAAGGGTAAGGCATTTTTCAGTAGCAGTATGAACAAAATGTCTCTGTCTTAAATATATTGATAATGGGTTGAGTGCAGAGGACTCTTGTATTTGTCTATATATCTATATCTCTATATATATATCTATATATATATATATATATATATAGAGATATATGTGTATACCTGTATTTTAAATATGGATTAAATAAAAATTGAGAATTGTTTTATCTATTTAAAAGGTTCCCGCCGATGTGCACCTAATTTTTGGTCTTTTTTTACTTTTTTGCTTTCGAGTGTAGCACCTGGGTCATATTTATACTATGTAATGGTGCGCTGAACTCTTTCTGGACTAAGTGTATATATATATATATATATTTATTTACTGCAGACATTGACAGCACTCCAAGGATGATTTTTTGACAAATCAGTCAAATAATCAAAAAGTCAGTTTTTTTCCCTGATGAAGGTTCCTGTACGGAACTGAAACATTGGACCTCAAATAAACCACCACTTTTGATTATTTGACTGTTGTAAAACTGTCCTTGGAGTGATGTCAAGCTCTGCAGTAACTATTTTATTTTCATGGACTCGCATCCAGACTTCTTAGCTCTCTTATGGTTGTGCGTTCCATTTGCGCTATATATATGTAAAATCATAGGACGCCTCAGCACACTCACCAGCGAAGACCGACCTGGTGCTCATCCCACATATAAATACAGTCTTTAGAAATAAGAAGCAGCACTCAGGATTTTCTTTGCAAAAGGATATATTCAGTGACTCATCACAGATGCTACGTTTTCTGACTGAAACATTGCATTTGTAATGTGAATCACTGAATATCCAATTGAAAGTTCAATTGAAGGCTCTCTTTTCAGGGTTGGTGCAAAATTATGGAACTTTTTTGGTATTATAGTGTCAAAAGCTTTGTCTAGGTGGATCTAGGGTGGCAAGATTTTAGGAATGGCATGACACCCTGCTGCAATCTAAGAAGCACTGGGGACACATACTCCTGTACACATAATCCATGGTGCTCTGGGGCATGTTCGCGCAGGGACCGGCCGCTCCCATTTTAGTAGAATTTTATATTGGTCTGTTTTCCCAATGAGTAGTCTGTTTCCTGGTACTGTGTTGAGGGTAAAATCAGGGCACACATAGGAGCTTTCAGAGTCCCAGGTCATAATTGTTGCTATCCTAGTAGTGTAGTGCTCTTGACTTCTTGTTCAGACTTTTCAACCCATTGGCAGCAAAGAAAATGCTAAATATTGCCTCACTGTACTGTCCCCACAATAAAGAATTGCATTTTACTTGTATTTCCCTTATCAGTGTCTGAATTAGCCAGTCACACGTCAGGACTTGGCGATGGATGACACTACTGAGATCACTTACTTGCGGTGGTCAGCAGTCTGTGTGCAAGGTACACCAAACTACCATAATACTTATTATAACAAAACCACAGAGAAAAGTAAAACCAGTCTAATACAAATAAGCTGCTGAGCTACAAGTTTATTGTTCACATTAGCAGTCCTTTTGTTTTGAACAAGTGTGTGCAAAATTACCCATGCTAAAGTATTGGTAAACTTTTATCTTGTAAGTGTTCTTAAACTGAACTATAACAGCAGCTTCTATTCAACCACCCAGTGAGTGGTCTTTTGGCCAGTAATTCTTAAAAAGTAATTTGCAAACATGTCTTGAGAAAGACCACTGAAAGTTTAGGAGGAAATTTCACAGCATTGTAAAATCAGCAAATGTGATGAATAGAAAAAAGTGGCAATATTTTGTTCTGTCAACAATTGGTGCAGCTCAAGTGCACACGAGACATCCTGCTGCAGATGAAGGAGAATACATGAGAGACAGTAACACAGTGCAAACCACAAAAATGTACACCGGTTCACTTTACAAAGCGACACTTCATAAAACCCTATAATTCTTTCCAGCCTCTTGTTTTGATGAATGCTGTAACGGTATGAAAAATGTTTGTCAAACTAAGTAGAATTAAAAAAAACATACATACAAAAACTGAAAGTGCATTAGTCCAAGCTCACTGCATGTGTTACAAGTCTGACATGAATTAGGAATCATTAGTATGAGAAATTTTCTTCCATAAAAGAGCTTTCAGGTTGTTTAATATTAATGCATGTTCCATTTCCATGTGCTTGGTTGCAGCCTTCAGGGCAATGCAGGAGTAGATCTGCTTTTCCAGCTCATCTCGGATTTCAGATGGGGTTCCACTGAGCAGATAGTCCTTCACCAATAAGCAAACTTTTGCTAGATTTGGCTGGGTTACATCAGTAGTGCACCTTTTACTCTGGTCACATGTTGTACCACAGTCTGCACCATAAACACAGTCTGAGTCGGACTCACAGGATTTATATTTAATGTATTCTTTCAGGCTCATTTCAGGTATTATCTTTCTCATGTCCACCATTTTTAAGTCATATTTATCGTTATAACCAAAGTTTTTGGCACTTACATCGCACATGAGAAAATTCCCATATAAACCATGAAATATATCTTCTACAAACTCTAGGAGACCTATAACTATCTTGGCCTTTCTGGGCCAGGACGGGGTGAACCACTGGTCCATACGTTTTCTAAGGCCCATGGGAATAAATACTTCAATGATCCATGGTAGGCTTATTCCATACAGAGATGTGTATGGCACTCTCTCTGTTATGTACAAATCTCCACAGTATCCCAGCAGCTTTGGGGTGTGTTCTTTATCTTGCAGGATCACCATCAATAAAAATTCATTGAGCTGTAGTAGAGCCCATGCAGATTTGGCCTCAGGAAGAGAAACATGGCCATCTTTATTACTATCAGCCGCTTTGAGGATAAGGTTTACCAGGTCTTGAAGATTGCCTTGATCACCTAATCTTTTCTAACAGAAAAAAAGAAATCAGCATGAACACATATTTTTCAGATTTTCAGACACTTCATTTAACATTATTATGCAGTGCGGCTGAGGGCCTCTCCTTTGGGTTCTCACAGTTGAAGCGGATTCTGACCTGGCATTAAATGCACAGTGAATATGACCTGAAGCGATGCAAGATGTTGCCTGCCAACCCTGCAGTGCCACTATGCATCTGCAAGTAAAAGTCATAGATGGTATTTGGGGAATCCCCGGTGGTGCAGTTTGGAATGGGGAAGACCTATGGTAGTGGCTGGGGCTGTCAGAACAGTTTTGTTCTCCTTTAATGGTATAGGTCAGTTCACCATGCAATGAACTGGTCCACTTAAAGCTGTGCCACATAATGCCTTTAACTGTCCCCAAAGGCCTGACAACCAAAACTAGATGTAAAGAATTTTGAAAACTTCCAACAAAGTAAATATGATGTGCAAATGCATTGAGTACAGTTACATTTCCTAGGCTTACAGGCCCTTTAAAGGAGAAGGGTATGTCCAATCCATGGGGCTGCCAAATGTTAGGGCAACCCCCCAAGGATTGTAATGACTTACCTGAGAAAGTCCCGTTTTTATCTCTTCTGCACATGCGCACCCTCACAAAGAAAGAAGGAAGGAAGAAGATCACTTGCAAGTGATCCTCTTCCTTCCAGCTTTCTTCTTCTGAGCGAGCATGTGCAGTAGAGTTAAAAGCTAGACTAACAAAAATTGCATTTGTTGGCTGCTGGATTGTGAAGAAAGAAAAAAATGGAGGAAGAGGATCAGGATCACTCAATCACAAGTGCCCTAGACTGGTGCAGTTACAATCCTTAAGGGGAGGGTGACCTAACATTTGGCATCCCCATGGATTGGACCTTTCCTTCTCCTTTAAATTTGCTCATGAACACAGAATTGACAGCTGAAAAGAACAAATTGTTTCACCTAGTTGGCCACCTTATTCTACTTACTCAGGGAGCAAGCTTTCACAATGTGGTCCTTCCTCTGATGTAATTTAATTAGGGATGCACCAAATCCACTATTTTGGGTTCGGCCGAACCCCCGAATCCTTTGTGAAAGATTCGGTCGAATACCAAACCGAATCTGAATCCTAATTTGCATATACTAATTAGGGGTGGGAAGGGGTAAACATGTTTTACTTCCTTGTTTTGTGACAAAAAGTCACGTGATTTCCCTCCCGCGCCTAATTTGCATATGCAAATTAGGATTTGGATTCAGTTCGGCCAAATCCGAATCCATCTGAAAAAGGCAGAATCCTGGCCAAATCGAGAACCGAATCCTGGATTCGGTGCATCCCTAAATGTAATTCTTGTTCATGTTCATAGTATGGAGTAACATGAGCCATACAGATTGATAATACACATAAAGCAATAAATACAGAAGCTTTATATGTGCACTCTGAGTGAGATATTGACATGTAAGAGTGGCATATATCTGAAATTATGAGCATTGTGCACTTTTAAGAAAGAGTGCCATTAATGTATGCTTAATTAATCATGGTTTAGGCATAGACCTTAGTAATATTGACTGAAAGCATTTTAAGCTCTGCTTATAACTTAAAGGTTCCCTGTGGAGTGACATGGATAAGCAGGAATAACTAAGCAACTGTTAGGATCACATATAACCTGGCAAACACATATTGATTTCAGCTAGATTTCTAAACAGTTCTAAATAAAGACACTAATATTTATTCTGACTCTCAGTATCACTGAAGTAAACTGCTTTTGTTACACAAAAGCATTTCCGCCATTTAAACAAGAATTGTTATTATTAACATGTATTTATAAAGCACTGACCCATTCAGCACTGTACAGGAAATGGGTGTATACACTGAACATACAAGATTAGAAACAAAACAAAAACATCAATAACTGATACAAAAGAGCTAACCAACTAAATACTGTTATTTTAAAATGAATACTAATGCCAAGAATCGAAAACAATAAGCTAACAGACTCACTTTCACAAGACTGTGCACCATTTCCTTGAACTTCTGTACTGTGGTGCCCCTTGTTGGCTTGTCAAACAGTACAATTTCCTTTCTGGGCTCCAGATCAACTCCAAAGTCCAGATGCAGAGTGTTTTCCATCTGACATTTTATCACACCTTCAAGGTTCCCCCAGATTCCTAAGTATATCTGGAAAGAAATCACATTCATGTCAATCACATATGGAGTCAGAACATTACCCTAAGCATTCAGAGAGCATAAAAACATTTCAGAACCATTCACTTGTTTTAAATTTCAAAAATTAATTTTGTATGTGACATGGCTGACTAATCAATATCCCAGCTGCTATAATAACAAGGGTTCATTCAGATAGCAGTCTGGCCAGAAAACAAATGGCGTAGTCTAAGGACTTGCACAGCTTGGAGAAGGAGTATGGTGCTACTGGAACCCAGAGAATACATTTACCTTTAATGGGGGGCTGTTATTTTACAGGCATAGGGCTGGTACGTCTTAACCCTAATTGGAAACCGATGAACTTATGTGCCTGCAGACTGTTATTCTCACAACTGTATCATTTAAATAGCTGAATATAGTGCTAGAAATGCATTATCTCTTACCATAAAAACTGGTGGGGATGCCCAGCTTTCTTAAAGTACATACAAAGCTGTGTATAGCAAATACATAAAATGATCTTTATTCTCCACACAAAAACACTAGAACCTTAAAGGAACAGTAATGTAAAAAATAAAAGTGTTTTAAAGTAATTAAAATATAATGCAGTGTTGCCCTGCACTGGTAAAACTGCTGTGTTTGCTTAAGAAACACTACTATTGTTTATATAAATAAGCTGCTGTGTAGCAATGGGGGCAGCCATTCAAAGGAGAAAAGGCTCAGGTTACACAGCAGATAGCAAATAAGGTCTGTCTGTCTAATGGTGTTATCTGTTATCAATTCGTTAACCTGTGCCATATAGCCGTTTTTCAATTTCCGCCATTGCTCCACAGCAGCTTGTTTATATGAACTATAGAAGTGTTTCTGAAGCAAACACAGCAGTTTTACCAGTGCAGGGCAACAATACATGATATTTTCATTTATTCATTTAAAACACTTATATTTTTTGGTGTTACTGTTCCTTTAAACTGCAAGCTTTAAAGGGGACCTGTCACCCTAAGAAATAATTTCGAATTCTTTTCTATCATGTTAGTTGAGCAAAATAAACTTTACTTACACTGTATTTATTATTTAAATTTTGTTTCCTTCTGTTTTGGAATTATACAATTACAGCAAGCAGGCAGCTGCCATTTTGTGGACACAGTTATTAAGGGAAATTGTGTATCACCCCAAAATCTTGTGTATGAACCAGAATGAGGGACCTAGTGCCCTACACAATTATAGAGCCTGAGAAAGGAAGGGGGAATGCGAGGAGAGCAGTGACATCTAGGAAGTGCTGAATGGAAAGTTTAAGTAATTGACTGCCCCTCCTCTATGCCACGGGCATAGAGGTGGGGCAGGTAATATTTGATTGACAGTTTAGATATTTAAACACCTTTATAACAGGTATGGATGTTTTAATGAAAAAGATTTTTGGGTTCCATATTTAATTTGGAAAGGACTTTCATTATGCAGTTTTTTATGTGTAGGTGACAGGTCCACTTTAAATTAGAGGGAAGAATGTGGCATTCTTATAGATTTTATATTTAACTGAAAGCAGCGATGAGGGTTTATCCAATTAGGCCGGATTGCAAAACTGGTACTGCAAATGGACTACTTGCTCCCTATACGGTGCTGTATCTACTGCTACTTATCTACAGAATTACAGCATTTTAATTATTTTTGTTTTTTTTCTGTGCAGGAGATATAAAAAGTATATCATATCATATAAATATTTATGGACTTGTAGATCTGAATGTAACTTCGGAATTTACTTTTTAAATGGGCCAATAATTAAATTTTTAGATATATATAGATCAGTCAGGAAGCCTGTCAGGCAGGTCATATACACTGGTTAAATACGGTCGATTTTACATACAAACACATAGCTTGCATATTCCATTCACATGGTTTGAATCCCCTTTTTTGGTAGATGGTTATGCAGTAGGGTAATTCCTAGGAAGTACAAGGGTACGTGTATTTTTGAAAGCTGCATCCTTCCATTTCTAACACATGTGCCTTATCTATACTATGACTGCAAATAAGAGGCCAAACAATTGTTCTTTATGGGGTGGTTCACGTATGAGGTAATTTTAAATATATATTAGCATGAATTATTCCTAGCAACTTTGCAACTGGTATTCATTGTTTATTTCTTTTTTTTTTTTATAGTTTTTGAGCCATTTGCCTTTTGACTCTTTCCAATGAGGTTCACTGACCCCATCTGAAAATAAAATTGCTCTGTAATGCTACAAATATATGCTTATTGCTACTATTTATTACTTATCTGTCTATTCAGGCCCTCTCCTATTTATATTTCATTCTCCCTAGTAACCAGATTGCTGGAATTGGAGAGGTGCTCAATGAAAAGATAAATAACTCAAAAACCACAAATAATAAAAAATGAGAACCAATGCAATTTTCTCAGAATATCACTCTCTACATCATACTAAAAGTTAATTTAAAGGTGAACAACCCCTTTAAAGAATTGTCCAATTGGGATAAAAGTCACAAAGTTTGTATCAGGTCTAGGTCACTCTAGATTACTAGACTTGATCAAACTTTGTGCCTTTTATTACGCCATATCCTAACAGTCCAACCAATTTATTTTCACAATATGAACTATTAAGCTAGTCTGCTGCTGAAACACATTGACTTTTTCCAGAGAGGTGCAATTAAAGGTTACCTGGTTGTTGGGTTTTGCCGACAAGCATTTCCCAAAATAAATGGTTTCCTTCTCACAAAGACCTTCACACGCTGATCCATCAATAATCCCTTTCCTGTATTTATCACACTTGAAGAAGAAAAAAGCATTAGCTAAGGTACAGCGTATTGGGTTATCAATTATCTTTATCTGTAGACTTGCTCTCTTCATTTGTCAAAGGGAAACCGTCATCACTTTATTACCCCATTTTATATGCCAATTTTTTTTTAACACAAGTGTAAAGCACTGTTATTAAGCTGCTAATAAATTAGCAGTCTCAGTTCTAAAACATAAATATTGTGTTTAAGATACAGAGAATATTTACAGAAATATGAGTAGTTCAGGCAAAAGGTCATATAAAAAGATTTGGTAAACGGTCTATACATTTTAGTATAGATGTATATAGTTCAGCAGAAGGAGACGTCATGTGATGAGCTACCCATGCAGACCAAATGTTTCAGCATATCTTAACCTTTGACATTTACCCTTTTCTAGGGTCAGATCATTACAGGGATATTACATGAATCCCGGAAACTAGAGTTGTTTTACATTGATTGCTTGCTAACCAAAAAACGGTTCTTATTTTAAAACTAGTGCTCGTTGTAACACTACTCATTACTACTCAATCTCAATCAAAGGCATCCATTTTTTAAAACCTTATTTAGGCATGCAAATTCAACAGAGTTGAACATTATTTGCATTCATTAAAATCAAAACAGTTCTACTTACTATAGCTGTCTTACATTCCTGTCCCCTACAGAGCTCCGTGTATGAGTTGTACCTTACATAGATAACCCAGCTGCCAATAAAAACAGCTAGCCATGAAAAGAAGAGATATTTAATTCGTACGTAAGACAAGCGAGCCTGCAAAAAAATAAAATAAATAAAAAATAGTTTTAGAGGGACATTATATGAATTGATTATGGGTTTTTCAATCAATTGATAGTCTCTTCATGCTAAGTTGCAAGGGCAGGTGCCATGTCTGACAGACACTAATAAATGATATATGCTTGGTAAATCCAAACAATCAATCATGTATAATCAATTTGATCACTGCGGGACTATTCCAATTGATCCAATGGATAATATCCAGTTTTCCTTCTGCAGTGAAGCTAGAGTCCCTGCTCAGAATAAATTCCCCATATGTTTCACCGATGCATAGGAAAATTAAGCTCACTACTTAATGTAGTATATTTTCACATTAGCACAGCCTCAACAGAGCAATATGTGTAACATTAAGAGCCATCTTTATAACACAGCAAATATTAATAAAAAAAAACCCACTGAAAACAGTAGAGTAATACATTATTAATATCAAGATGCACTAACAGAATTCAGAGAGCAAATCCAATTAATAATGTAATCCAGCAGCTACTGCAAATTGGCCCCATGGTGTGTTCAGCCATATTGTTCTTCTACCCAGTGCTAATTATTGAGGGTCTAATTCTGTTAAGGTGTAAAATTCCCTAGCAGAAGCATTTTCCATATACATTTTGCCAAGATTTAGTACTTGGCATATCTGTTGCTCGTCAAAAATGTCTAATGCCAGGGTCACACGGGGGACTAGGTCAACTTGCATGGCCCTATTCCAATTTATTATTTTCCATGCACAGCAACTTCTTTAATGAGGGAAGGTGAGAACTTTTCTAAGAAGTCACCACTGGTTTATTTAAGAGATACATTTCCATTAATTATTCTAGATTGTTGTTACAATCATGAGATGCTAGATACGTTACTGCAGCATTTAGTAATGGAAGCAGAAATATGAAAGCAGACAAAAAGGTGAGTATCCTCAATAACATGACAAGAAGATAAGTGACCATGGTCAGTCATATCCGGTGCATTTAATATTCAGAGTTGGTCACAGATCAGCAGCTAACATAAATTCTGTGTATGTTTTTCAAACAGCTAGAAAGTGCTAGGATTGTACAAAGAAGCAAATACTTTTCAGGTTTAATGAGTGTGTGGTACCCTTAATAGCATTGTTTTACCATGGATAACCCAGAAATACTGGAATAAAACTTCTCCAGTAGCATATGGCAAAATATTATAAAGGCTTAAAGCATTTTAGAAGCAACACTTTTAACATTTTCCTAGCTCTCCAGGGCCATTGGTCACTTAAAGGGGAAGTAAAGTCTAAAATAGAATAAGGCTAGAAATGCTGTATTTTGTATACTAAACACAAACATGAACTTACTGCAACACAAGCCTAATCAAACAAATGATTTATGCTTTCAAAGTTGTCCACGAGGGGTCACCAACTTGTAACTTTGTTAAACATCTTTGCAAGACCAAGACTGTACACATGCTCAGTGTGGTCTGGGCTGCTTAGGGATCATCATAAATTATCAAAACAGCACAATTAAAATAATACCTGCCAGAAGCCGATACAGCAAGACTGATTAATAACCAGAATATGCAGACTGCACTGGGCCCTGTGTTGTCATGTAATCTAATGTGTATTTTATAGTTTTTGTATTGTCTAATATAAAATTTCTCAAACTCTGCAGAACCAGTGACTGCAGCAAAATAATTAGTCAAATAGAATCCCAGTTTATCTGTCTAAATCAGGGATGCACCGAATCCACTATTTTGGATTCGGCCGAACCCCCGAATCCGTTGCTAAAGATTCAGCCAAATACCGAACCGAATCCTAATTTGCATATGCAAATTAGTGGTGTGAAGGGGGAAAACATTTTTTACTTCCTTGTTTTGTGACATAAAGTCACACAATTTCCCTCCCCGTTCCATATTTGCATATGCAAATTAGGATTCGGATTCGATTTGGTCAGGCAGAAGGATTCCGATGAATCCTGCTGAAAAAGGCCAAATCCCAAACCAAACCCTGGATTCGGTGCATCCCTAGTTTAAATCTGGCTCCATGATCTTTGTCCCTGCAGCTGGAGTTAGAAACATGATGTAAATGCAAAAATAAAATCCAATACAAATCTCTACACAAACGCCGACCGCTCTACAGGGAAAAAAAAACAAAGCTGCTTGAGTTCTGCATGGCTGGGAAGTAAGGTGGGGGCTCCCCTTCTGTTCATAAATATGATTGTTTCCCTGCTCAGCAGTTAGGGACCATCTGACAATGCAGTAATGTAGGGAGAATTTCACTGCATACAGTCAGGTTTCTTATAAAAATGGTACACATTTTTTAATTAAAGTATATTGGCGATAGGTTTCTTTTTCATTAAAAGTAAATATGGAATTTTATTTTTTTGCCTTTACATGCCCTTTACTAAGTGGGTGATTTACCTTTAAACCATATTTCAGCATGTAGACAGTAATTTTTGCCTATGTCAGCAATTATTTAAATTTTTTGCTTTGCACCTCTTAGGCTAGTGCCACGTAGTGGATCTCAGCCTGCGTTTCGTGAATCTGGTCCTTAGCTATACCTCAGCTCGGGTGATGGCAGACATGGAGGAATTACGTGCCGAAATGCAAACTCTTGCATCTTGGTGCTAAACTCCACCACATATGCCGGCAATTAAGTATTATGGGGCCCCATGACTTCTGATGAATGTCCTGCCCCCAGTAATTACAGGTTTGTTTCCCCTATTTTTACACTCCTATGCCTTCATGTGTGTATATGATTGCGTGCACTTAAACTGATGCAGTCCTCCACTCATCAGATTGACAAAAGCCTTTTATTGAACAGTAACCTGGTCAAATTACTGGTATAGAAAGTATTACAATAATAAATCCGCATGTACTGTTTCAACCCACAATAGCTAAGACAAAAGTTCTCCTGAGGATCTTGGCCATATTAGCAAATGGATATTACAAGCAATGAATCTAAGTAATGTTCATGGATTTTGCACTTATTCAGTGCAATTCAGTGAGGATTTGTGGAACTGTTATAAAGTGCTTTCTGAATAAACCATAATTAATTTTTTGGAATCTTTTTACAAAGTATAGGATTTATCTTTTACTAAAAGTTCATAAAGATGCTTTTTCATCAGAGAATGCTACTTACACTATATGCTAGCACATGCAAAGCGGCTCCACTTACCATTAAATACAACTATTACTTATTTCCAGGTTCAGATCAGTGATGTGATTAAAACATTCCTGTTAAGACTGCTTGCACAAAGGCATCGAACCTGTAGGATAAATATGACAAGGTAAAATGGTAAAATGTTAAGCAATATAAAATGTTTCAGGCATTACATCTGCCATCCAGCAAATTCCAAAAAACAGCAATGCCATTTCCAAGGATACCCTTTTAAACAAGCAATTCTAAATTTTTTAAGGATATAATTTGAAAAGTTAGTGCATTGAACTTGATTATAACTAAGATGCATATATCAATAGTGATGGGAATACCTTTCTTCTGTTTTTTTTGTCTGTAAAATTTTCTGTTTTAGATTACTGTTAAGGCACTGTACTCCAAATCATGGAAAGCCGGGCCGGATTTACATAGCAGGCACCTCTAGGCCCACTGCTGTTGATTGCCCCCGTCCTGCCCCCTTTCTTTGTGCACATGCGCAAATTTTCAGCACAGTGTCCGGAAGACTGGGCATTGGTTGCGCAGGAATTTTTAAAAACGATTTATCACCAGTGCTTCCAAATCAATGCGGGTGTGGTTGGGCAGCATGCCACCCCCTCCCCCTAAAATTCTGCCCCAGGCCCAGGCCTTTGTGGACAGTGTCGGACTGGGACACCAGGGGTCCACCAAAAAACTTCAAACTAGGGGTCCACTCTCAGTACTATTTTCTTCCTCTCCTCACTCAACCTCTATTCTCCTAGTCTCTTTTCTTTACATACTATAATTTATTATTCCATCTATTAAGCCTTTTTTTCTCATAGAAATAAGGAATGACCACAAATAGTCCAAATGTTTAGCAGCATGAGGGCCCACGGAGAGTTTTCCTGGTATCCCTGTGGGCCAGTCCGACACTGTTTGTGGACTTTCCACAAATTCAGGCCTGATGGAAAGACCCTGTATCTGGAAAACCCCAGATCCCAAGCATACCTGTATGTTTCTAGTAGAAAGTTAATGTTTACTTATTATACATTGTTACATAGAAAATAGTTTAGGCTACCTTTATTGTCAAGCTGTTTAGCTGTGGCACCCTGGGAGTCGTAGTACTGCAGCAGATGTAATGTATTCTTTTCTGAATATCTAGACAATGGGTTCTGCTTCCCTCTGAGATAGCTTTTTGTAGCCTTCCCCTAAACCATGATACTGAACAATCTTTGTTTTTAGATCTTTTGAGCATTGCTTTGAGGATCCCCCACCTTAAATTAGTTTTTATTATGATTGGACACACCTGCCTATGAAGTTCAAGGCTTAACGAGCTAAACCAACCAACTGTAATTAAAGTTATATATAAAGCCACTCTTATTCTTATGTCTCTCTCTCTCTCTCTATACATAGAATGTAATTAAAGCTATATATATCCATTCTTATTCTTATGCCCCTCTGCAATATCTGCGTGATATCCCAGTTTTATAATAGTAAATCAGTGCATTGTCTTTAACCACAAAGCTCTTCAGATACTTGCCACTGTGCACCAACCACACTACAAACAAATCAGTGACCATCTAAACATCTACACATATTCAAGATATGGTATACTTCAAAGCCTTAATGAATGCAAATATTGAAAGTGTTAAACAATGACATTTGTGCTACTTATAAAAACGGTAGAGAAATACTTCAGGAAAACCATGTTTGCGCAGCTGATACACTTTCATATCTAAACTATTCTGTGGTTGATGTATGATCACACAGAGCCTCCTGGGAATACATTCTAATTAAGCTAGTGGGAAAGAGCACAATGTGTATTATGTGAACTTTTCAGCACTGAAAGCCTATTCAAGATTTGTTAACTGTACAAATCATTTGACACTAGTATCAATGTCTAAGTACTGTGCATCAGCATGCATTAATGATGCTAATAGATTTGTTTTATTGTGCTAAGAGAATACCCCATGAGCCAGGCTGAAGCTCCGCCTCTATAATAACAGCACTACTGGTGTTACCCGAGATAAAAACGGAGAACCAATACAGGTCAATATCAAAAACAGCAACTTCCGATCTGAAATATGGAAAAAATTAACTACCTGGGACTTCATGAGAACTAATGTTTTACAAATCTCCTTCTGAGATAGTTTGGCCAATATCCAATAATATTATCAAGAAATATGTATTATATCTGCATAATACATAGAAGTACAAACCATTCCAAGAGGAAAATACACTTTTCTGTGTTGATCTTGTAGTCTAAAGGAAGCAGCTTGTGGGTGGTTTCAATTCTGAAATTCTGGGAAGCCACAGTATCATTTTCTTTATGCAAACTTGCGTAAGATATAACTTGGTTATTCAATATCCAGCTCCTACCTGCAGCCAGCACTGAATATTGAGTTATCAGCTTGGCCTCAGCAACAGGTTTTGCCTGCCAGAACCTGTATAATAGTAATCATAGCATTTACTTGGTGCTCAATATATGTGTCTGTGAATGCTACTATCCAGCTATAATATACACAATAGACCTTGCCTTTCATCAGATTTAACAAGAGATGAAGAAATAAGCATAAAGTTGCAGGAATATATTTGCTTATTTCTGGCTAATTCTATTACATGTTGGAATAACTGGTTGGTGAATGATGGTGTCAGAAGCTTCCTTTTTTTTGCTCTTGAAGCTCTTTCGGTCATGGTCCTACACCCTTACTGCCTTTCTCTCGACTGGAAGTATGGTTAATGATTTGTGGTCTTCAGATTTGATCTTCTCTCTACCTTCAATGGCCATCACCAGTGGAAAGCTGCAGTCACACAAAGTATAGTCACCACCTTGACTTGAAAATGAAATCCTCCCATTTTCTCAATACTCTTTTGCATCACAGTTCATTATTTCCTTCATTCCTGACTAAACTCACAATACTGTTTTGTTGGATTCTGCACACTGACTGAACAACAGTCCACAGATGCTTCCATAGTCTTCCTATAATCCAGTGCATCATCGCAGAAAAGGATACAATGTTTCTAACTTAACAGGCTTTTGGCAGAGAGCCCAGAATTGATACTTAGATACTTTTGTAACAATTTAAGGTCTCTTGAGGAAATTACTTAAAAACAATGGCCATCTTAAACCCATGGTGGTACAGAGGATGCAGGGGCACTAGAAACATGTGGCAGCACAACATGAGTAGCCTAGGTGAGTATATTTTTGGAAGAAAAGGAGACCAGAGTATGAATTAAGTGATCTGAACTCAGACTTATTTTTTAATAAGAAGCCAGATGTATGTATGTATGTATGTATGTATGTATGTATGTATAACTTTATTTGTAAAGCGCTGTTAAGGAGCCACAGTGCTGTACAGTACATAAAAGTACAATATATATATATAATACACAAAAGCTGTGAATATCCTGTAAATTATATCCTTATAAACGGTGAGTTCTGATGTCATCAGTTATAAACGGTGAGTTCTGATGTCATTTCTGTCACATGACTCACTGAAATTTGTGTATTATAATAAATAAAGTACCCCCAGTTGCAAAATATGAGGATATTAGAAGTTACCTCGGAGTTCCATGACCTGTATAAAAACACTCGGCCTTCGGCCTCGTGTTTTTATATGGTCATGAAACTCCTCGGTAACTTATAATATCCTTATATTTTACAAAAGGGGGTACTTTATTCACTATATATACACGGGGGAGACAAATCACATAATAAATATATACAGAATCATAGGACAAAGAGCTTAAGTGCTATGTGGTAAGAGACATAGTGGGAAGGAGGTTCCTGCCCCATAGGGCTTACAGTCTAAGTGGATGGGAGGCTAACATACAGGTGCAAATTGGAGATAAAAAAAGTGCACAAGGTAAGGCATAGTCAGTAGGGACAGGACTAGGCTAAAGTTCTAGTGGTCCAAAAGGTAGACTCTTAGTTTTTTCTTGAAGAGATTAAGAGAGGATTCCTTATGGAGGAATTCAGGGATGGAATTCCATAGGTAAGGAGCAGCAAGATAGAAGGGTTTGAGATGAGAGGTGGCAGTGGATGTGGATGGTGTGAAGAGAAAGTGGCTCTGAGACAAGAGAAGAAATGTAATGAGGAGCAGAGGAGTGAAGGGCTTTGAATGTTAGTAGAAGGGTTTTATATGCTATCCTTTGCTTAACAGGCAGCCACGCTAAGGATTTTAGTTGGGGTTGAGCAGGTTCCCTTTTAGGAGACAGCAGAAGGATCCTGGTAGCCGAGTTTAAGATTGATTGGAGGTGAGAGAGATGGGGGTTAGGAAGGCCAGTTAGGAGGAAATTGCAATAGTCTAAATGGGATACAATAAGGGCATGGATTAGTGTTTTGGCTGTTGTTTGCATAAGAAATGGGCGTTTCTTGGCTATATTGCGGAGGAAGAAACGACAGGTCTTGGCAGTATTATGAATATGATTAGAGAAGGAGAGGGACTGGTCAAAGTTGACCCCTAAGCAGCGTGCTGAGTTAACCAAGTTAATAGTAATGCCATCAATAGTAATGGTGAAAGGAAGGGCTCGGTTTGGGTGGAAAGACCATGAGCTCAGTCTTGGCCAAGTTGAGCTTGAGGTGGCGTTGGTTCATCCAGGAAGAGATAGCTACTAGGCAGTCTGCTATCTGGGTTTGAACGTCAGAGGTTAGCGAGGGAGTGTCTAAATATATCAGAATGTCATCGGCATAGAGGTGATATTTAAGGGCAAATGAAGATATAAGGTCTCCTAAAGAGAGAGTGTACAAGGAGAACAGAGGACCAAGTACAGAACCCTGAGGCACCCCCACATTAAGATGAACAGGAGGAGAGGATTTGTTTGCAAAAGTAACAGAGAAGGAGCGGTCAGAAAGGCAGGAAGAGAACCAGGATGCAGCTTGATCATGGATACCAATTGAATAGATAACTTGAATTAGAACAGAATGGTTAACAGTATCAAAAGCAGAAGATAAGTCCAGGAGAATGAGAATAGAGTAATGCCCTTTGGCCTTAGCAGTCTGGAGATCATTTGCAACTCTACATAAGGCAGTCTCAGTGGAGTGTGCAGGCCGAAAGCCAGACTGCATAGGGTCAAGCAGATTATTGATGCATAGAAAGTTAGTAATACGGTAGAAGACGAGACCTTCCAGCAGTTTAGAGGCTAGCGGTAAGAGAAACAGGATGGTAGTTAGACAAACAGGATGGGTCCAGTGTAGCCTTTTTCAGAATGGGCTTGACACAGGCCTGTTTGAATAATGAGGGGAAGGTAGCAGAAGTTAGTGAGGAATTGAATATATGAGTAAGTACTGGAGTGAGGACTGGAGCACACTGTTTTAATAGAGGTGATGGGATAGGATCAAGTGAGCAAGTTGTTGATGGAGAGGATAGGAGAAGTTTAGAGACTTCCAGCTCAGATATATGATCAAAAGAGTTGAAAATAGAAATAGAAGCTTTAGGTGGAATGAGAATATTAGTATCTGAGGGGTGGGAAAATTGTTTGTGGATAGAGTCAACTTTGCTTTCAAAGAAGTCAGCAAAGTCATGGGGGGTATGTTCAGGTGTTAGCGAATCATTTGTAGAGGGATGAAGTAGCTAGTTGAATATTGAAAACAGTCAGCTTTTGTATGGGATTTCCTCCACATGCGCTCTGCCGCTCGCATACAGGAGTGCAGAAATCGAGTCTGGACGTTCATCCAGAGACGGAGATTGCGGGCTCGACTGCGTTGTGGCTGCAGGGGGGCATGAGTATTGATAGCAGCAGACAGAACCGAGTTGTAGGTATTTACCAGTGAATCAGGATCAGAGGAAGTAGTGATGGAGGAGAAGCTAGAACTGAGAGAGTCAGACAGAGCAGTTATATCACAGCACGGGTGTTGCGAACCAGAATTTTTGGTTGAGGGTTAGCAGAGAGTGGAGTGTGCGAGATAGAAAAAGAGATAAGATGAGAGATGATCAGAGAGAGGAAAATGATCAATGTTAAATGTAGAGAGTTTTAGGTTTTTGGTGAAGACCAGATCTAGGCAGTGGCCATCCTTATGGGTAGGTGTATTTGTCAACTGCTGGAGATCAAAAGAGGTGGTTAAATGGAGAAAACATGATGGCCAGGACTGGGAGGGGTTATCAATGTGACAATTGAAGTCACCCAGAATAATTGCTGGGCTGTCAGAGCTTAGGAAAAAAGAGAGCCATGATTCAAAGTCAGAGAGAAATGTGGCAGGAGATTTAGCAGAAGGAGGTCTGTAAACAACAGGTATCCGTGCAGCGAGAGGGTAGAACAGTTGAACTGCATGCACCTCAAAAGAAGGAAACAAGAAGGAAGAAGGTGTAGAGATTAGTTTATAGCGGCAGCGAGGGGAGAGCAGAATACCTACTCCTCCCCCACGGCCAGTAGTGCAGGGGGTATGATAGAAGGCGAGACCGTCATGAGAGAGAGATGCTTCAATAGCATTGTCATTCTGAGAGAGCCAGGTCTCAGTTAGGGCAAAAAGCTGAAGAGATTTAGAACAAAATACATCATGAATTAAAGTGGATTTGTTAGTAGCAGAGCGGGTATTAAGAAGTGCACCGGAGAAGGGGAGATGAGCAGATGGGAGAGTGGGAATTTGAATAATGTTGGAAAGGTTGACAGTATTTGTAGGTTTGAGCAGAGAGGGTCCATAACGTGGGCGATGGCAGATAGGTATATGGCAGGGACCCGGGTTATCACCTGCAGCTAGTAACAGTAGAAGAGACAGAGTGAGAGGAGGTGGGAGAAAGATTTGAAGTTCCTATGTTTATGTGAGGTAGTAGTTGCAGGAGTTAGATTCTTTAGAAAGCTATGTAAGGTATAGGAGCAGCAGTGTGTGGAATGGAGCAGAGAGGGAGATATTATGATAGAGTGGGGACAGTCGGCTGGAAATGTAAA